>NC_070600.1:22287393-22315778 GCF_027409825.1 Scomber japonicus | reverse complement strand
TCTGTCTGTCTTTCCTTCCTTCCCTTCTTATTTCCCTCCTTCCTTCCTCCCTCCCTTCTGTCTGTCCTTCCTTCCTTGCTCCCCTCCCTCCCTTCTGTCTGTCCTTCCTTCTTTCCTTCCTTTCGTCTGTCTGTCCGTCCTTCACTGTCTCTCTTTCCTACCTTTCTTCCCTCCTGCCTTTTGCCTGCCTTATTTACTTCCTTCCTTCCTTCCTTCCTTCCTTCCTTCCTTCCTTCCTTCCCTCCATCTTTTTAATGATCCGGCCCACATGAGATCAAATTGGTCTGTATGTGGCCCTTGAATGAAAATGAGTTTGATACCCCTGCCATAGAGTCTAAAGGATAAGATAAGAAGACCCTTTCTCTGCACAGACACACATAACATTCAGGTATGTACATGTGTAAGCTCCTAAAGTTGAAGCCCTCCTCCCTTTTTTTTTTTTTTTTGCAGCCGTGCAGACAACAACAGCTGTAAAGGTTTTATAGCGAGATGAGAGTTTGTCTGTCTCCATGACGACCAGACAGAAACTCAGCAGCACATTTTTAACAGATAAAAAAAAAGTAAAAAAAAACACATCAAGTTACAGCATGAAGGGCTGAGGGAAGTCTAAACTAGGAAGGAAGAAAGAAAGGAAGAAAGGAAGGAAGGAAGGAAGGAAGGAAGGAAGGAAGGAAGGAAGGAAGGAAGAAAGAAAGGAAGAAAGATAGTAAGGAAGAAAGATAGTAAGGAAGAAAGGAAGATAGTAAGGAAGGAAGGAGGGAAGAAAGGAAGAAAGATAGTAAGGAAGGATGGAAGAAAGAAAGGAAGAAAGGAAGGAAGGAAGGAAGGAAGATAGTAAGGAAGGATGGAAGAAAGAAAGGAAGAAAGGAAGGAAGGAAGGAAGAAAGGAAGATAGCAAGGAAGGAATATAGTGGTTGAAGTTCAACAAGCTTTATTAAAGAAGGAAGCTCTCCTGATTTTTGTCCCTTTCCCTCCCTCATTCTTTCCTTCCTTCCTCCCTCCCTCCATCTTTCTTTCTTTCCTCCTCCCTACCTTCCTCCCTTCCTTCTTTCCTCTGTCCTTCTTTCCTTTCCTCCTCCCTTCCTCTTTTCCCTTGTTCCTTCCTTCCTTCCGTCCTTCTTTCCTCCGTCCTTCCTTCCTTTCCTCCTCCCTTCCTCTTCTCTCTTCTACCTTCCTTTCCTCCCTTCCTTCCGTCCTTCTTTCCTCCTCCCTTCCTTTCCTCCCTTCCTTCCTTCCTTACTTCCTTCTTCCTCCCTTAAGGATTAAGAAGGTTTAAAAAGTAAAAGCAACCACAGTCAGTCTCAGGTTCCATACAGAGGTATCATCTGACAAACCTGTGTGTGTGTTTGTGTGTGTGTGTGTGTGTGTGTGTGTGTGTGTGTGCGTGTGCATGTGCGTGTGTGTGTGTGTGTGTGTGTGTGTGTGTGATGCTCACCCGTGTGCAGGATATCCTGTGTGGAAGATAAAGTTACAGTTAAAGACATCAGAGGAAAGAAACCAACCAATAAAAGAACATATAAACTATTTTCTTACACTTTCCAATCAGCTGATATTGTTTTTCTTTTTTCTTTTTTTTTACCTTCTAAGTTGTGCGGTATTGCCGGGCAGTGGCTGATTCTGCGAGAGGACGGAGCTGCAGGAGGAAGTCCCGCCCTCCTGTCTCTCCTCAGCCAATCGCGTCCCCCCGCAGCAGGCTGCTCAGTGACGTAGGTGATCCGTATGTGCTGGCAGCGTTCCCGGTCCTTCCCGCTGAGGAAATCTGGAAGGTCCTTTACCTGCAGAGATGAAACACAGAGAAAATAAAGTAATAAATTAATAAAATAAGAAAGGAAGGAAGGAAGGAAGGAAGGAAGGAAGAAAGAAAGGAAGAAAGGAAGGAAGGAATATAGTAAGGAATATAGTAAGGAAGGAATATAGTAAGGAAGGAAGGAAGGAACGAAAGAAAGGAAGGAAGGAAGAAAGATAGTAAGGAAGGAAGGAAGAGAGATAGTAAGGAAGGAAGGGGCTTAGAAGGGGGCTTAGTTCTGCAGAAGTCCACCACCATCTCCTTTGTCTTGGAGGCATTTGGCATTTGCTCCAGACAGTCAGACCGTCTGTTTTGACTGTTCCTTCTTTCCTTCCTTCCTTCCTTCCTTCCTCCCCCTTTCCTTCTCTCCCTCCTACCTTCCTTCCTCCTTTTTTTCCTTCCCTCCCTTCATCTTTTCCTTTCTCCGTCCCTCCCTGCTACATTCCTTCCTTCCTTCCTTCCTTCCTTATTTTCTCTGTCCTTCTTTCCTTTCCTCCCTCCTTTCCTTCCTTCCCTCCTTTCTTTCCTCCCTCCCTCCATCTCTCTTTCTTTCCTCCTCCCTACCTTCCACCCTTCCTTCTTTCCTCTGTCCTTCTTTCCTTTCCTCCTCCCTTCCTCTTTTCCCTTCTTCCTTCCTTCCTTCCTTCCTTCATTCCTCCGTCCTTCCTTCTCTTTCATTCTTTCCTTCCTCCTCTCTTTCTTTCCTTCATCCTCTCTTTCTTTCCTTCCTTTGTCTTGGAGGCATTTGGCATTTGCTCCAGACAGTAAAGGCTACAATGGCTGTCATCAGATATTTCCCTCAGGAGTTGGTGGAGAACAAAAAATAGAGCTAAAAGAGAGCGAATAATTAGACTTTACATTCAGCAGGTGGACAGAAACACGACCTCGAACTAATGAATGATAATGTTGATCAGTAAATACTGGAGGTGGAAAATAAATCCAACACATCAACTTATTTAAAAAAAGGTGATTATATGTCAGTGAGGAAAACATCAGATAAAGCAGGTTTAAATAAATAATTCGTTTTTAAAAATGTCTCTTGTCCTCTTGCATGTGTTTATCTACTTATTTCAACATGTGTTTCTTTATTTATTCCTCCTGTGTGATAAATTAAACCTGCCTCCAATCAATGTCATGTAATTATTTTTATTGTTTTTTTTCTTTATATTTCTCAAACTCAACTAATTAACAGATATTTAAAACAATAATCAGCTGCAACTTTAAATAAGTAAAATGATCCTTTCATGAAGTCTTATAAGTACTCGTCATAAATGGAAAAACTTCAGAGGTGTTTGAAGAGGAATAAAGCTGCATTGATTGGTCAATTAATCGATTATCAACTATTAAGTTAATCACCAACTATAGTCTGGAGTCATTCTTTATTAAACAAAAATACAAATTCTCTGATTTCAACTTTGGGTTGTGGAAAAAAGACGACACCTTTGGGCTTTGGGAAACACTGATTGACATTTTTTCACCATTTTCTAACATTTTATGAACTGAACAACAATCAATTCACCAAGAAAGTATCAATCAACACATGTAAATAACCCATAAATTGCAGCTTTAAAAAGAAGAGTTTCAGTCTAATTTAGTTTCAGACTTAAGAAGAAGTTCTGCATCTTGGTCTCTATATAAAAACACCTGCAGGTTCAACGCTGGCAGTAATCTGACGGTTTAATGCAGACAGGATTAGCTCTGTGAGTAAGAAGCTTTTAACCTTTTGACTTATGTGACATAACATGAGGATAGTTGGTAATTAAAGCTTATATATATATATACTGCCACACACACAGACTCTGCTTGTCTTGTTATTTAGGGTTAAATAATATGCAGCATTAAGCCATTTTAAGTCACTTGTATTCTAGACCGGGTCATTCTGTGTAAATCTAATCTAAAAATAACAGTTTCCTGATGAGTTTATGTGTTTACTGGACAGGAAAGGGTTTGTTGCAGAGATATGCAAACTGATCCCTTGTTTCTTATCCACTTTTAACCTTTAACCTAAAGTCGGAGTCATTTCTGTGGAGCAGGGATGCAGCTAACGAGGCTCCACGATACGATATTATCACGATACGATCACGATTTTAAATATATTGGGATAAGCTGTGATATATTGCAATTCATTACCTTTTTTTTTTACCTGCAAATGATGTCACCAAAGGAAAAAAAACCTTAAATTTTCATTTGCTATAATTCCTATAATAAAAGATTGATACCATGCAAAATATCTCCCACACCTACTGATCAATCTACTGATCACTTTCCTAATTCATCGTCCATACAGCGTCAAAAATAGTGACGAATATTATCTTAGTTTCTCCACAAGTGTCCAAAACTCAAAGATATTGTGTGTCTGAAAGTTTTGAAAACATCAATTAAGTTGATATTGTCTGACTTTTTTTTTTTTTTTTTTTACTACTTTTTGACATTTTAAAGATTCATCGAGTATTTGAGAGAATAATTGTTGGTTGTATAATATTCACTTCACGACTGAATAAAACAATAAACTGTACCAAATTTGCTTGAAAAATGTGATAAATGATTACAGACAAATTAATCAGCAGCTATTTAAGATATTCAATTAATCTTATATGTACTTTACTGTTAAATAAAAAAGCCAAAAAGTCAATACTTTACATTGGAAAAGGCAGTTTGACGTCAAAAACTAAAAATCAATTTACTATCTCCATGGCAACTGAGCAAATCTACCATGAGATCAAAAGATCAATTAAATGAATTTTCTCTGATATTTTTTGACATTTTAAATGATTCATTGATCATTTAAGAAACTACTTGTTGAAGTTGTAGTTGTAGCCTTATTAATTGTTTTCCTATCAATCGACTAATTGATTAATCGACTTGTTTTAGCTTTTTAATGATCAATTAAGCAGCTTTTCGTTATAAAATAAGTGGAGACAGATTTTTATTGTCTCTACTTCAAACTCACCAGCTCGATGTCACGCACGCGCCTGAAGGTAACAGCGACGGTGAGCGTGCGTGGCGGGTATTCGGTCAGGTACACGCACTCATCACTCAGCACCGCGTGCATGTACACCTTGTTGACGGCTTCGGATATCACCACGCACGGCTCGCAGGCTCGGATCCGCTCGTACACCCGCCGCTCCGTGTTCCGCTTCAAGAAGGAGTCCAGCTTGATGTTCCTGCGGGAGAGGAGCGCACCTGAGCCGGTCGGAGCCATGCTGAGGGTCCCGGGGAGGGGAGGCTGGAGTTGTAGAGGTAGAGGTGTTAGTGATGGTAACCTCTGTTTCTGCAGCAGGTACGTGATCCGCTGCAGCTTTCCATCCGGTAAGTGAGACCTGCAGGTGAGATAATAAAAGAAATCCACCGGTGCAGGTGACTGTGCTCGACCCGTCCCGTCCTGTCAGTGCACACACAGCTCTCTGATTGGTTCACTCATAAGGGAGACGCTGCGGATTGGTCAGAAGGTAAAGATAAAGGGTTATTTTATAATTTAAAGACAGCTCCCTGCTTTGCTTTTAATGTTTTATCTAATGGCTATAGGCTTTTCTGCACAGTTGTCAACTATTAACTTCATTGACAACTATTTTGATTATTGATTTATTTATTTTTTTAGTATTTTTTTAAGAAGAAAAAGCCAAATTCTTCTGGTTCTGGTTTAATCCTAAAGTGAAATTAAAGTGTTATAACAGCCACTTGCCATAAATTAAAATAGGCCTACATAAACAATGAAAAGCAAATACAATGAATGGCTAAATTTATAACAATAAAAAATACATTTTGATAATCGATATTTAAGATAAAAGATTTCTTGTTTCCTTAGAGTAAATATCATCCATCACTGTCAAATATAAAGCAGGCTGTATATAATCTACATAACCACCAACTGTACTGTATGTAAAGTAACTGATTACCTTACCCTTTCACACATTTCATTACTTGCATCCTGTTTATAATTTACAAAAGACAGTTTTACCTGAAAAATAGACATTGCTGTTGTCCATTTGTTGTCTCTCTATATGTATCTACAGTATAATAGTGATATGTTATGTTTAATCATGATTGTCTGGGCTGTGTGTCCTCCTGAGCTTTCATGAGTGTTATGTTGGATATGTGAGGCAGATAATAGTGTAGACGTCGCCATCTAGTGGTGCTTTAAAGAACTGCAGAAAACTTTAAGCAGTGAACTAAACCTTTTTTCAAGTGTATGGGAGAAGGAGGAGATATTTTTTTAACGAGTACAACTAAGGTAGGTAATTGTAGTATACTTGGCAAAAGCTTAGTTTTATATATCTGTGAAGCATGTCTGAGGGGAATCTTTATATCTACAAATCAGATGCCAGTGTTTTCATTAAAGCGACTCTTACCTTTCTTGCATTTCACACAGCACTTTGAAACGACCCCTCCTTCCACCTGCCCTCCCGCGCGCACTACAACAGTGAAGATATAGTAATATAGTTATATTATAGATATAGTTTTCTTTTTCCCCGTGGGAGCGGCTGCAGGTGGAAGCCGTGGCCCGCTTTTGTCTGTCATTGTCAGTCGCTATTGTCTTTTTACGGCTATCTCCGTGTATCGTGGATGTATTATAATGCCATGGATCCACAACAGACTCTCTTCCGGGTAGGGGTGCGCGCGCAATTACGTAATGCAGAAGAGGAAAACAGGCAGGTCGCTCGGCCAATCATATCATTCAGACCGAATGATATGATTGCTCAGAGTTTTCACAGAATATTATGAGAATATTATGAGAAGTTTCTATGCCTGGTGGATCTCTCTAAGATTTTAGAGTGCCATTACCTTATTAATAGCGTTTTAACCTATTCAAAAAAATGTGTAAAAATGTAACAAAGGTAGTTGAATTATATTTGCTTTTTCACTTATCTTCAAATTCACTGCAGGAGAGCTTTTTAGAGAAAGGTATGTCCCCTTGAATAAAGTCGGACAAGTTAAATGTTGTTGCAGTTCCCAGCGTTTATCACTAGAGGGCAGTGTGCTCTAGAGTATTTAATACCCTTTTTACCCTCAGATGTGTCAAATCAATCAATCAAACTACAGTTGTACAGGATCTTTCTTGCTGGTTAGAGCAATTACATGATCACATGAGCTTGATAGTTCCCTTTTCATTTAAAATTGAACAAATGAATCCTCAAACTGCCTTCAAAGAGCCAAATTAGTTGGAGGAGAAAAACGTTTTAGCCTGACTTATTTATGCAACATTAGAAGAGCTGCACTTTTAACAACTAAAACACTGCAAGACCATTAAGTGCTTCATAAACTAATAAAAGGGTTAAAGATCTACACAGAAACTGACAGGCAGTCTATGTAAGGGCGTTAGGGCGTTAAAACAGGTGTGATGTGTGTCCTTCTTCTCTAGAGTTGTGAATCAAATCAAACTGGTTTATATCTTTTTTTTTTTTAGACCAAACACGAGAGCACTACAGTAGTCAACCTTGCTCAATATAAAAACATACATTAGACTTTGCCAAGCCCCTTTATGGTTAAATTGTATGAGTGCAGTGCTGTTTCAAAATGTGCCTGTTTGGATTAGGAACGGGCCGATTGCTTGGCCTCCAGCATTGTTTCTCGCAGCTTTCTCAATTACCGCTCATCCAAACAACTTCATACTCGACAGAATGCTTCCTCAGGTCTTGGGCAATACACCTGCCAAGTGAGAAGTCGATTGGATTAACGGTTGTCGAGAAAATTGAAGAGTAGACAGACTGATAGACAGATATTCCTTTGGCTGCTTCCTATATGTTGCAGCTATGTGTGTTTGTGGCTGCCATATTGGAGAGGTCAAGATCTGCTAAATGCCTTTATTGATATTTCTTACATTTCTTATCCAACACTGCACTTCCTTGAGTCCTCAGCATTACACCCACCAAGTGTGAAGTAGATTAGACGAACAGTTCTAGAGATATGCAAAGGACATACATACATACTAGGCAGAGAGAGTATCATCGCTTTATACTCATCACTGAAATGAATAAATCATTCTGTTACTCTGAGACATTTTTTTCGGTTCATGCAAACCTGGATATTATGGGGGGTGGGGGGGTGGGTGGGGGGTTAATTGTATGTTTTAATGTTTCTGTTTTATATAAAGCACATTGAGTTGCCATTGTGTATGAAATGCGCTATATAAATAAAACTGCCTTGCCTTGCCTTGGAAAAATCTTGCAATATGTGATGCCGTCTCCTTCATCCTCCTTCACTGCTTCATCATCCTCTTGGTGACCATTTCTGAAACACACACACACACACACACACACACACACACACACACACACACACACACACACACACACATACAGACAGACACAGAGGCGGTGGCCAGAGCTTTGAAGGGGAGCTTTGTGAACGGGTGCAGAGATTGACGCCAAGTTGTTTTGGAGACCAAAACGCACAAACACACACACACACATACACACACACAAACACACACACACACAAACCATGCAGGCGATGAAGGCCGTGTTGTTTTACACACTCAGTCTTTTATCCAGCTCAGTAAGAAGACTGAGACACTATAGACACACAAACTGGGCCCCAACTAATCTGGGTTTTTGGGTTGAAGCTGTCGTTACTGCTGATGTATTAAAAATCTCATTTACACACACATAAGAAGTCATGTTCATAGCTGTTTTTTTTATGCCTCTAAAATAGCTTCTTGAGTTGAATTTGGCACACAGGATGAAAAAGGAAGGTAATTTGCTTCACTGTTAAAAATATAAAAGTTATTTGAGCTTGAAGGTTTATTCCAGGTTTAGTCCGACTTACTTAAATTCAATAAAATGCAGTTTTTATGCTTTTATGTAACTGTGCAAACATTTGTGTATATATTTACCATTCATGCACAGCACATGAAGGTACACACTAAAAATAACTGGGTCAGAAATAGACTCAATGATGTGGGTCAAAATAGCACCTTGACAGACTGAGGTTACAAGGTGCTTCACATAGTACAATATACACAAGTTAAGCAAAATAAAATGAACAGAATATTGTACAAAAAATAAAATACTCTGGTTTTATTTACTCTGGTTAAACTATAGTATGACTGCAAACTGTTTTTAACTCACATGCCACAATTTGCTACTGATTGTTAATAATATTTTTTATCCTTTTGCAGTTTTAAACGTTACATTTTGTCATTTTGTACAACTAACAAGACCTGCAAACAGAATTTTCAATCCAGTTGTTTTTAGTGCATACATTTCTGATTTTGAATATTACTTAATGTACCAAAGTAAGAAAAACATATGAATAGTGTGATGCATAACTAAAAAGTGCAGCTTTCTTATATAATCTAGGGGTTAAAATTGATGATGAAAGTACAATAAGATCGCAATATTCATATAATATTAGGGCAGATAGATTAGAAATATATCAAATATCTACATCCCATCACTGCTCAGGCTAATATCAGCCTCATGTATCTGTCTCTAGATGCTTTTTGATTTAAAAAAAAATTCTCTATGGTTAAAATTGTCAGTGTTTAGAGATGTATTACTCCCACGGCTGTGGTTCTGGTCAGCTGGGTTGCACTGTACTCCTTCATCATCCTCATCATCCTCATCGTCAGTGTGTGTGTGTGTGTGTGTGTGTGTGTGTGTGCAGCTGCAAACAACAGTTGTGGGCTGACCGGTCACACTGTCGCCTTTGTTCTGCAGAAGAAGACAAACAGTCACATTTCCAACCAGAGAGGCAGAAAGGGGGGGGGGGGGGGGGGGGGAGAGAGAGAGAGAGAGAGAGAGAGAGAGAGAGAGAGAGAGAGAGAGAGAGAGAGAGAGAGAGAAGAGAGAGAGAGAGAGAGAGAGAGAGAATATAGCCACACACACACACACACACACACACACACCCACCGCACACACTGCTTATGGTTGGTGTTGACTCTTGTGGCATTTTGAAGGCTGGTAATGAGGTTTAAAGTTCAAAATCCAAAATTACAAGCATGTGGCTGTACTCATGAGGCCAAATTCATCATTTTGGTGTTTTTCTCAGGCTGGAAAAGCCGCTGAACTTTGTCTACAACTCTCTACTGATCCAATATCCAGCCCAAACTAACACATGTTCTTCCATTCTTGGTATTATTTCTCCATATTTTTTGTTATTTGTTATTACCCTGGGAGGAGTTGTGTGTGTCGATGTACCTACAGACATACATACATAAAAGATCACTATATAACAAGAGATCACTTTCACATCACTTCACAGCTGAGGTCTGGGTAAAATTACAGTTAAATTATGTTCCAGGTCTAGATTAAATGGTTATTGTGTATATATGATGGGGGGCTAACAGCAAACCTTTGCCCCAGAGCCCAATAGGAGGTTAATCCGGCCATGTTTAAAGCCTACTTGTGCAAATGCAACAAATACATCAGATGAATATGCTTTTAAAAACAAATACTTTATTAATCCCAAAGTGAAATTAAAATGTTACAACAGCCACTTGCCATAAATCAAAAATACATAAACAGTGAATGGCTAAATGTATAACTTCCTGCACTACTATAACTAGACATACTCACTTAAATGTATATAATAAAAAATAGAATATTATACATAGATCTTATTATATCATTATGTATATCAGGATGTCTTTCCTTTTTTGCTTTCTTTCTTCCAAAAATAGCCCACATCTTTGTTTTTCTGGATCAAAGAGCACGTGCTTGGCTGTAAAAAAGGACAAAAGAAGCAAAGAAAAGCTAAGAAGAAAGCAAAAGGACAAAGTGGAGGACAGAAATCTCTCTATTTCTGTCTCTATTTGAGTGGGAGTGGAGCAGATGATCGTCTCTGTTTGCTCTCGGCAGATCGGGAGCCGAACACTAACGGAAACGACCGAACCGAGCCGAGTGGAGCCGAGCGAAGCCGAACAATCTCGAGCCGAGCCGAGTCGAACATACGCCTAAAGACGGACGAGCAGGGAGCGATATCCAGATATTTGAGCGTGTAAATTACTACAAAACCAACTTTAAAACACACAGCAGGGATGTCGGCGCTCAGCAGCTGGGAGTTATGCGTCAAGTACGCCCTCTTTATCTTTAATTTCGTCTTCTGGGTAAGTTAAAACATTTAAAATATATATATGTATAAGGTGTTTTATGTCACAATACGAAAATCTTGATAAAAGTTGTGCTTGCTCGTGCCTTTTTAAATGAGCTCTATATATCCTAATGTACTTATTTGAATAGCTCCAGCCATCTTATTATTATTATTATTATTGTTATTATTATATCCTATTTAAGCCCCTGTTTGTGTTACTATGAAACTCAACCTTCTTTCTAATCTTTCTAATCAATCTAAACTAAAAAAAAAAAAAAACGTTAAATTGACAGATTTCTGGATGGAGTTTGGTGTTTGAGATCTATCAATTCAGATTATTTTATTCACAAATCATTTAAAAATAGGCTGTAAGTACTATCATGTAGGAATTAATAGAGATGATGTGAAATGAGACACTCTGATAGGCTATCTGCTTCACACTAAAAGGGTCAGATAGTATTTAAAATATGTGTATATATACATGTTGTCTAAAGTGCATGTATGATTTACAACATTTACACCATACATGAACTTTAATACCATTAAAAAAAGAGTACTAAACGACCCCAGGACATTTATTCCATCAGTCTAAACATTGATTAAATAGTTAAGATACAATAAATAACGAAACGTTTGGCAAGTGTGGTGCAATTTGCAAGTGTAAGTAGCTGCGTAGGTCTTCTTCAGTGGCCGGAAACACACTTTCAGAGCAGGTTAGAGGGTGCAGAGTGTTTTTTTTATTGCAGATGCATTCAGAGATAGGCCCCAGTTGTTTTCCTGTGTTATGACTCAAGCCATTAAGCACAACTGTGTTCCTTCTCAGCTCTATGAATTCATGCTTAATTGAGCAACAACAAGTTTGTAGTTAATGTTGAATGCTCGTCTGCAAATGAGCAAAAAATAAATAAATAAATAAAAAATGGCCGAAAACATCTTTCAGAGGAAGTTTGTAGGTTTGGCACAACACAACAGAGAAGTATTTAAGATTATTATTATTATTATTTCTGATGAGATTTAAGCCTTTTTATTCTTATTATATCAAAGTGAAAGGCACCGTTAACCCCCCTGTTGTCCCGAGTCAAGGAAGGAAGGAAGGAGGAAGGAAGGAAAGGAGTAAGAAAGGAGGGAAGGAAGGAAGGAAGGAAGGAAGGAAAGGAGGGAGGAAGGAAGGAAGGAAGGAAGGTATGAGGGAAGGAGGGAGGGAGAGAAGGAAAGAAAGAAGGACAGAGGAAGGAAGAAAGGAAGGAAGGTATGTGGGAAGGAGGGAGGGAGAGAAGGAAAGAAAGAAGGACAGAGGAGAGAAGGGAGGGAGGAAAGGAAGGAAGGAAGGACAGATGGAAGGAAGGAAGGTATGAGGGAAGGAGGCAGGGAGAGAAGGAAAGAAAGAAGGACAGAGGAAGGAAGGAAGAAAGGAAGGAAGAAAGGAAGGAAAGGAGGGAGGAAAGAAGGAAGAAAGGAAGGTATGAGGGTAGGAGGGAGGAAGAGAAGGAAAGAAAGAAGGACAGAGGAAAGAAGGGAGGGAGGAAAGGAAGGAAGGAAGGAAGGACAGATGGAAGGAAGGAAGGTATGAGGGAAGGAGGCAGGGAGAGAAGGAAAGAAAGAAGAACAGAGGAAGGAAGGGAGAAAGGAAGGAAAGGAGGGAGGAAAGAAGGAAGAAAGGAAGGTATGAGGGTAGGAGGGAGGGAGAGAAGGAAGGGAGGACGGAGGAAAGAATGGAGGAAGGGAAGGAAGGAAGGAAGGACAGAAGGTAGGAAGAAAGGAAGGAAGAAAGGAAGGAAAGGAGGGAGGAAGGAAGGAAGGAAGGAAGGTATGAGGGTAGGAGGGAGGGAGAGAAGGAAGGAAGGGAGGAATGACAGAGGGAAGGAAGGAAGTAAGGAAGTAAGGAAGGAAGGAAGGAAGGAAGGGAGGGAGGAAAGAGGAAACAGTCAAAACAGACGGGGTCAATTTGACCCGGGAGGACGACAGGAAGGTTAAAATAAAATGTGTTTTTAGTGATTTCCTGTCTGTGTATTTGTCATTAAAGTATTTCATATATTTTCTCCATTTGCTCGTATTCTCTCTCTCTCTCCCCCTCTCTCCCTCTGTCTCTCTCTGTCTCTCCCTCTCTCTGTGTCTCTCCCTCTCCCTCTCTCTCTCTCTCTCTCTCTCTCTCTCTCTCTCTCTCTCTCTCAAACAGCATATATCAGATTTGCACTCGCCTTAAATAAACACATTAATCTGAATCATGGGAAATAAAAAGGTGTACTGAAGGAACAGAGCAAAGGTCACATCATGTTTACTAGACGGGAGATGTCTGCAGAAATGTTAAACTAGAGTACTTTTCTTTCCTCCCTTCCTTCTTTCCTTTCCTCCTTTCCTTTCTTTCCTCTTTTCTTCCTTCTTCCTTCCTTCCTTTCTTTCCTCTCTCCCTCCTTTCCTTCCTTTCTTTCCTCTCTCCCTCCTACCTTCCTACCTTCCTTCCTTCCTTTCCTCCGTCCGTCCTTCCTTCCTTCCTTCTTTCCTTTCCTCCCTTTCTTTCCTCTCTCCCTCCTTTCCTTCCTTTCTTTCCTCTCTCCCTCCTTCCTTTCCTTCCTTTCTTTCCTCTCTCCCTCCTACCTTCCTTCCTTCCTTTCCTCCGTCCTTTTCTTCCTTCCTCTTTCCTCTCTCCCTCCTACCTTCCTTCCTTCTTTCCTCCGTCCTTTTCTTCCTTCTTCTTTCCTTCCTTATTCTTCCCTTCCTTCTTTCCTTCCTTTCCTCCTTCCCTCCCCTCCTTCCTCCCTGCCTCCCTTCCTCCCTTCTTTCCTCCCTTCCCTCCTTCCTCCCTTCCTCCCTCCCTTCCTTCTTCCTCCCTTCCATCAATTAATCCCGTTGAGTACATAGTTGGACTTTTCTAAACCTTTTTTTGGGCTTGAGGTGATTTGGTGAAATTCATATTAAATCCAGCAGGGGGCGAAATTGAGTCCAATCTGCCATGAACTGCTCAATCAACACTTCTCATCCCTTTTTTTTCCCTTTTCTAGATTCTCTCCAGCTCTCTCTTGTGCCTCCTCTTTCTTCTCCTTCTCTTTTCTCTAGTTTTATTCCCTTTTGTGTTGTGTTATCTTTTCTCTTCATCTCCTCCTTTTTATAAAACGATTTTTTTTAAAACATTCAAAGCCGCAGCGAGACAGCAACAACTTGTTAGACATTTTTCTAACAGAAACACAAAAGAGGCTTCGGCTGCTTGGAAACAAAAGCTGGTGTTGTTGGTTTTACTGGGTCTAGTGGGAGAGGAGGGCAGCTCCAGTTACATCCCAGTCCCAGGAGGAATGTGTGAATACACCTGTGAAGCCTTCAGTTCTCGCCAGACGTTTTCTTTTCTGATCCTTAGATGATTCAAAATGAGGTTGTTGAGTATTTCTCTTTTATATCGTTGTAATTTAATATTTATAATACTGAGTTGTTTTTATTGCGGGTCAGACAGAAAAAGTCATTACGTTGTGATAAACTAATTTTCCACAATTGGCTGATTATAAACTAAATTATTAAGTATTATTAATTATTTAAAAAAAAAACATATTCAACTGTGAAAGTAATCATTAAGATAAGATAATGTTACAGCAGCAAAAATAGAAAGAACATCAATAAAAAGAGAAATACATTATAAGTAAGTACATAAGCAATTAAAACAATATTAGTTTAAAAAGAAAAAGTAACATTATGTATTAGGAGAATATTGATGTTGTCAGAATGATAATATGAGTCTGATATTAATTTTGCACTGATATTTGTCAAAAAGTAAAACATGAGTTGAGTGATAGTTGAAATAATGGTATTGTGCAGTTTGTCATTTGTTGCAGTTGTACCATAAATAACTAAATGTACAAAAAAATTAGTAAATTATGCTAACACAACGCAAAAGATAGTATGTATTAGCAAGTAAACAAAGAGGAACTGTCACAATATGTCGATTTATTAATTGAAAGATAATTAATCAGCAATTATTTTGATGATTGGATATTTGCGTCCGATATTTGTCAAGAAAATATGATAAATATTTGATGAGGATTTGCTAATTCTCCTCATTGTTTACGACTGTAATTTAGCATTTTAGTATATTTTAACATTTTAAGTCTGTTAGTCGGACACAGCAAGCAAAGTAAATCGTGTCGTGTCTTGTCTTATGGTATCGTAACTTATCGTATCTTATCGTATCTGTGATCAGTGGGTTTGTTAAGACAGTGATTTGAATTTCTCCCAAGGGGGATCAATAAAGAGACATCATATTATATCGTATCGCATAGTATCGTATCATATCGTATTGTATCGTATCGTACTGTATCGTAATGTATCATAATGCATCGTATCGTAATTTATCGTATCGTATCGTATTGTATTATATCGTATTGTATCGTATCGTAATGTATCGTATCGTAATGTATCGTATCGTAATTTATCGTATCGTATTGTATCGTATCGTAATGTATCATATCGTAATTTATCGTATCGTATCGTATTGTATTATATCGTATTGTATCGTATCGTAATGTATCATAATGTATCATAATGTATCGTATCGTAATTTATTGTATCGTATTGTATTGTATCGTATCGTAATGTATCATATCGTAATTTATCGTATTGTATTGTATCGTATTGTAATGTATCATAATGTATCGTATCGCATTGTATTGTATTGTATCGTATCGTAATGTATCATAATGTATCGTATCGCATTGTATCGTATCGTATCGTATTGTATCGTATCGTAATGTATCATAATGTATCATAATGTATCGTATCGTAATTTATTGTATCGTATTGTATTGTATCGTATCGTAATGTATCATATCGTAATTTATCGTATCGTATTGTATTATATTGTATTGTATCGTATTGTAATGTATCATAATGTATCGTATCGCATTGTATTGTATTGTATCGTATCGTAATGTATCATAATGTATCGTATCGCATTGTATCGTATCGTATTGTATCGTATCGTATTGTATCGTATCGTATTGTAATGTATCATAATGTATCGTATCGCATTGTATCGTATCGTATTGTATCGTATCGTAATGTATCGTAATGTATCATAATGTATCGTATCGTATTGTATCGTATCGTAATGTATCATAATGTATCGTATCGCATTGTATTGTATTGTATCGTATCGTAATGTATCATAATGTATCGTATCGCATTGTATCGTATTGTATCGTATCGTAATGTATCGTAATGTATCATAATGTATTGTATCGTATTGTATCGTATCGTAATGTATCGTAATGTATCATAATGTATCGTATCGTATTGTATCGTATTGTATCGTATCGTAATGTATCGTAATGTATCATAATGTATCGTATCGTAATTTATCGTATCGTATTGTATTGTACCGTATCGTAATGTATCATATCGTAATTTATCGTACTGTATCGTATTGTATTATATCGTATCGTAATGTATCGTAATGTATCATAATGTATCGTATCGTAATGTATCGTAATGTATCATAATGTATCGTATCGTATCGTAATGTATCATAATGTATCGTATCGTAATGTATCGTAATGTATCATAATGTATCGTATCGTATCGTAATGTATCATAATGTATCGTATCGTATCGTATCGTATTGTATCGTATCGTATTGTATCGTATCGTAATGTATCGTAATGTATCATAATGTATCGTATCGCATTGTATCGTATTGTATTGTATCATATCATATTGTATCGTATCGTATCGTATCGTAATTTATCTTATCGTATCGTATCATATCATATCGTATCGTAATGTATCATATTGTATCGTATCTCATCTTAAATAGTAGTGATCAGTGGGTTTGGTAAGGTAATGAACATTTCATTTTTAATTTAAATAATTATAAAAACACAATAAAAACATGCTGTACCGTGATGTTAAACTGTTAGTGGGTGAATGGATTAATAGTGACAGTCCTGCAGGTTAGATATTGTAAATTTTTTTGTGTTTATTTAACGTTTATTTCTTCTTTTAATCACACATTACAGACAGGAGCTACTTCTTCACACTGACTGCTGGTTCATTTTCCCTTAATTTACCTGCTTGTGTTAATTACTTTCACCTGTTATCCTTTGTGTAAAACCAGACAGATCTCTTATTTCACCTCAGGCCTTTTTTTTCTCTCTCTCTCTCTGTCAAATCTACTGAAAACAGACATCCACCTCCCACCTTACCTCCACCTACTTTTCCTCCCTCTTCCTCTCTCTCTCTCTGTCTTTCTCCACACAGCCCCTCCCCCAAACTCCACTTCCTAAGAATACCCAGGTGAGCCGAGCAAAGGGTGTGGTTCACAAACACAAAAAAAAGATCCTCCAGTTTCTACTACCTCTTTTCTCTCTTCCCATTTGTGTCACAGAAGGCACTTTAACTCTTGCACAGCACAACACATTTGGATTTTCTCTTGTCTAAATCTTGAACTCGGAGCCATGGGGGCATTGCAGTGCATCAAATACCTGGTGTTTGTCTTCAACTTTCTCTTCTGGGTATGTAGTGTCACTTCACACACTAGTGTTTAGTTTGTGGTTGATACCTGAGACTCTGGGTTACATTGAGCTGGTAGTTTGAGGCATTTGGTTGGTTTCAGCAATTGCACAATGAGGAGAGGAAGTTTGTTTGATAAGTGAGACACTGAATTTCTAGACTGTTCCTTTTTTTTTCTTAAGTCTTTAACTAACACTAACTGTGTGTTTAAATGTGACTGTGGATAAAAAGAACTTAAAGCAGAAGTTTTAAGCTTTAGTTTTGATGTTGGACTCTTGTTTTGTTCACTCAAACAGTCTCCAGACATAAAAAAAACAGCTTTTTCTTTTTTTAAAAGTTATTTCACATCCTGTTCTGAAAAACCTGAAGTGTTGTGAAAACTACAGAATGATTGCTTCAGTAAATTCAGCTTGCGTCCTCGTCGACCATGTGCTTGTGCTCGTGCTCGTGTGTGTGTGTGTGTGTGTGTGTGTAGCCATAATGTACTTTCAGGAAATTGTGTCAGTTGAATAATTTATTTTTAAACTTGGAGATAGTGACGCTGAAAAAACAATGACTGGCATAAAATTGAAGCGTTCCCATTGTGAGGCCAGAGTTATGAAAGGGAAATTAGCTCTTAAGAGTGAATTATTTCCATGGAAAGTCCCAGGTTGAATGTGGCGGATGAGTCTAAACATCTGGTTTACCTGATTTGTCTTGTTACTTACTTTATAATCAGGTTAAAAAGTTCCCTAAACCTTTATGAAAAGTGACTTTTATAAAGCAGAAATAACTTGACTCATCAATTAAAAGATAATTGTCTGTAGTTCTAGTTTCTCAGGTGTGACGATTTGCTGCTTTTCTCTGTTAATGTCAGTGTGAGAGACATTTTTATAGACTTAAAAACTAAAATAAAGGAAGTAATGATAATTTAATCCAGCAATAATGTCACAACCGTTATTAAAATATGACTTAATGTTGTTTCTGGGACATTCAGGCTTCACCATGTGATCTACCACACAGTATGCTACCTGTGTAAATATTGGCAGTCTTACATCAACTGCTGTAACACACTAATTCGTTAAATTAAAATGACCAAAAATCATTGACAAGCTTCATAAAAAAAAAAAAACATATTTATTTCTATCTCAGGTTTATAGATACAAATACAACATAATCACAACTACATAAAGAGTTATAGCAGTTATGTTTATGTTTTGTCCCTTTTTAAACCGGTTTATTTGCAGTGGTTTCCTGTTTATGTGTGTGTGGCTAGATGTTACCTAGCAACCGATTTTTACTGATTCACAGATTACTAAGAAGTGGACTAGATAAAGACTTTTGTAAATCACTAGTTGGTTGTTACTAAGAGATTAACGCCCAGATTTAGGCTGTGTTAGAAACCACATACTACATACTACATACTTCTATACTACATACTACATACTTCTATAGGCTACTACATACTACATACTAAAGGACCAGATAGTAAGCAGACCCTTTACACTGTAGTAAACTACACGATTACCCACAATGCATTTGGTTCCTACCCGAGCTGAAATCATCAGGCTGAAGCTGATTTCATTTTAGCTCTAACTCTGTAAATAAACCACTTTATCCACATTTCTAACCTTTTTAGGAAGAAAGTAAAGTAGCCCTTTAGATCCACAATGTGGTGCTAATTTCCGGTCAAGTTAGCCGTAGCGAGTAACGCACTTCCGGTCAAGTTAGCCGTAGCGAGTAACGCACTTCCGGTCAAACACCCGTTGCCTTTTATTATTAAGAAAGCCATAACGATAGAATTGGTGCTTTTATTTTGAAAACAGGAATCGAACATACCCTCTCTGTAGCTAACTTGAAGCCACAGAGGTGTTTATTTGTGACATTTGTATTTTGGGTTTTTTTGTTTTTTTCAGAAGTTGCGTTGCATCTTGGGTAATGTGAGTGTGAGTAGCAGCGTTGCATCTTGGGTAATGTGAGTGTGAGTAGCAGCGTTGCATCTTGGGTAATGTGAGTGTGAGTAGCAGCGTTGCATCTTGGGTAATGTGAGTGTGAGTAGTAGCGTTGCATCTTGGGTAATGTGAGTGTGAGTACTCAGCTCTTGATGCATACTCTGCATTTCTGGAGAATCTAGTAAACCATCCAGGAACTTCTCACATACTCTAAATCACATACTACACAGTTGAAACACACTACATACTTCACATGACGTCAGAGTTAGTACGAGTAGTAGGAAAGGATGAGGTTTCTAACAGACCCGTAGTGATGGATTTACTGAAACACAGTCTTGATTAACACATTTTAATACATTTCTTCTACAGATTGTAACATTGGGTGTGCACATATCTGTTTAAAGAGTCAGCTTTTTATTATAGAGGTGCAGCTTAGAATCATATTTCCAATAAAAAGAGATTGTTTAGATGGCGGTTCTGACTTACATAGTGTTAAATATTTATTATTATCTTTTTATCAGGTGTTTTTATTTGTAATGCACCATCAATTGTGGCACTCCCAATTTCATTCTATGTAGATGATTGACTGTAAAGTTAAAATTTACTCTAAAAAATGTCCAAATTTCACAATATTACAGAAAATATGACCACAGAAAAAGGGTGTTGTGATTTAAGTAAGCTCTAATGTTAATGTGCATTTATTTTAAGGTGCAGCAGAGTCGACATTGATGCTCATTGCACGTTAATGCTAAATCTTTAAGCCCTTTGATTCGTCTATAATTGACTCTCTATAATTATGATTTTGACCCATTTTAATCATTTAATGCAGCTAACTCCTGTAGCTTTTATTATGAAATCCACTTTAATTATTTATATGATTCAACGCCTCCTCACTTATTATCTTCTTTTATATTTGAAATGCTCGGCCTGTGTGTGTGTGTACATTTAACTTTAATGTATCTTCTATAAGTGACTGCAAACATGTCAGACTCCTTTTTTAACACCCCCCCCCCCCCCCACACACACACACACACACAAAGGCGGCCTTTATTCTGAAATGTCATCTAACGAGGCCGACGTGACTAATTACATGTTTCAACGACACACCTGTCACTCTACCTGACAGGCTGATCACACTGGAATAACTGGAGCTGCTTTATAATACATCATCTTTTTTTTTTTTTTTTTTTGTATTTTAACGTCTGAAGTCTGAATTTAAGAATTTAAGTAGCAGAAGTGGAAATGGTCATTTATGTGTTTGTGTATTTCACACTAAGATTTACTGCCTGCTGTGTTATTACTGCTGTGATGACCAGTTTCTGTGAGCTGCTTAATGACTGTTTTTGACATTTTGAGTTAGTAGTTTCAGTGTGTAATGACGCCACAGACGATTATAGGTGGACAAATTAGATGACAACAGTACAACCGAGGGAACAGAAACACAAACATCCGATTTACGTGAGTTTATTCATTCCAAAACTTTAAGAGAGAAACAGGAAGTACTGTAACTAGGCTCCAAATTAAGACTACGGGTCTGTTCCAAACCTCATCCTTTCCTACTACTCGTACTAACTCTGACATCATGTGAAGTATGTAGTGTGTTTCAACTGTGTAGTGATTTAGAGTATGTGAGAAGTTCCTGGATGGTTTACTAGATTCTCCAGAAATGCAGAGTATACATCAAGAGCTGACTACTCACACTCACATTACCCAAGATGCAACGCTACTACTCACACTCACATTACCCAAGATGCAACGCTACTACTCACACTCACATTACCCAAGATGCAATGCAACTTCTGAAAAAAACCCAAAATACAAACGTCACAGGTAGCTACAGTGAGGGTATGTTCGCTTCCTGTTTTCAAAATAAAAGCACCAATTCTATCGTTATGGTTTTCTTAATAATAAAAGGTAACAGGTGTTTTATTTTTGTGAAAATGACAGGAAGTGTGTTACTCGCTACGGCGAACTTGACCGGAAGTGCGTTACTCGCTACGGCTAACTTGACAGGAAGTGCGTTACTCGCTATGGCTAACTTGACCGGAAGTGCGTTACTCGCTACGGCTAACTTGAGTGGCTCCGAATTCTCAGGAACAAAACTTTAAACAGATGTTATTTGGACAAATTAGCGTCACATTGTGGATCTAAAGGGCTACTTTACTTTCTTAAAAAGGTTAGAAATGTGGATAAAGTGGTTTATTTACAGAGTTAGAGCTAAAATGAAATCAGCTTCAGCCTGATGATTTCAGCTCGGGTAGGAACCAAATGCATTGTGGGTAATCATGTAGTTTACTACAGTGTAAACGGTCTGCTTACTATCTGGTCGTTTAGTGTGTAGTATAGAAGTATGTAGTATGTAGTATAGAAGTATGTAGTGTGTAGTATAGAAGTATGAAGTATAGAAGTGTGTAGTATGCGGTTTCGAACACAGCCTACATTTCCCATAATCCACTTGTTTAGAGTGTATTTCCTTTACCAGATTATTATTATTATTATTATTGTTATTATTATATTATTATAAGTTTTAGCTTTCTTTGTGTCTTACTATCAGCTCCAGTCCGGCAGTGATAATCCTGAAGTCCTGCAAAAAGCTGCTAAACCTCTGAGCAATAATTCATGTCTTGTGTTATTGCTGTTTCTGCTAATGATGCCGCAGAGTGCATGTTATGTTTTCTTAATGAGAGCTAATGTGAACCTCCAAAGGGGGAAAAAAAAACAGGAGATATCTTTAAAGATACACGCCTACTCTCCAGAGTGCATTTACTGCACATTAACACCCACATCCGATTGTCATGTATCAAGTATTTCCTGTCTTCTTCTTTTATTTTCCATTTCAGAGATAACGTTGATAAAATAACTGATTTTGGTGCTAAAATGGGGTTAAAATTGATTTTTAATAAGCATAATATTACCGTCTCTTTAAGTATGCCACATTAATATGCTTTTATTTTGAAATGCATAACATTACCGTCTCTTTAAGCATGCCACATTAATATGCTTTTATTTTGAAATGCATAATGTTACCGTCTCTTTAAGCATGCCACATTAATATGCTTTTATTTTGAAATGCATAACATTACCGTCTCTCTAAGCATGCCACATTAATATGCTTTTATTTTGAAATGCAAAACATTACCGTCTCTTTAAGCATGCCACATTAATATGCTTTTATTTTTAAATGCATAACATTACCGTCTCTTTAAGCATGCCACGTTAATATACTTTTATTTTGAAATGCATATTACCGTCTCTTTAAGCATGCCACATTAATATGCTTTTATTTTGAAATGCATAACATTACCGTCTCTTTAAGCATGCCACATTAATATGCTTTTATTTTGAAATGCAAAACATTACCGTCTCTTTAAGTATGCCACGTTAATATGCTTTTATTTTGAAATGCATAACATTACCGTCTCTTTAAGCATGCCACATTAATATGCTTTTATTTTGAAATGCATAACATTACCGTCTCTTTAAGTATGCCACGTTAATATACTTTTATTTTGAAATGCATAACATTACAGTATCTTTAAGCATGCCACATTAATATGCTTTTATTTTTAAATGCATAACATTACCATCTCTCTAAGCATGCCACGTTGATATACTTTTATTTTGAAATGCATAACATTACCATCTCTCTAAGCATGCCACATTACCATCTAAGCATGCCACAGTAATATGCTTTTATTTTGAAATGCATAACATTACCGTCTCTTTAAGCATACCACATTAATATGCTTTTATTTTGAAACGTATAACATTTTCTATGTTTCCACACTGTGTCCGAACCACTCCCTCGTTTCCAAACCTCTAAAAAAAATGTAACTTTGAAAACACGAGGATTATGATTTAATCTTACGATAAAAAAACAAGAACACAAAGACTTTCACATTGACTTGCTGATTTTAGGTTTTTATCTCCAACCTAAAACAATCCTCTGCTCTTGTTTTTCACCGTTGCTGTTCTTCTTCTGCAGTATTTTACGCAGCTAAGCAACCAAAGTAGATTTTTTTGCCTACCTTCCTCTCTTCCTTCTTTCCTCTGTCCTTCCTTCCTTCCTTCCTTCCTTCTTTCCTTTCCTTCCTCTATCCCTTCCTTCCTTCTTTCCTTTCCTTCCTCTATCCCTTCCTTCCTTCCTTCTCTCTTTCTTTCCTCCCCCCTACCTTCCTCCCTTCCTTCTTTCCTCTGTCCTTCCTTCCTTCCTTCTGTCTGTCCTTCCTCCCTCCCTTCTTCTTTCCTTTCCTTCCTTCCTCTATCCCTTCCTTCCTTCCTTCCTTCTCTCTTTCTTTCCTCCCCCCTACCTTCCTTCTTTCCTCTGTCCTTCCTTCCTTCCTTCTGTCTGTCCTTCCTCCCTCCCTTCTTCTTTCCTTTCCTTCCTTCCTCTATCCCTTCCTTCCTTCCTTCTCTCTTTCTTTCCTCCCCCCTACCTTCCTCCCTTCCTATTTTCCTCTGTCCTTCCTTCCTTCCTTCTGTCTGTCCTTCCTCTCTCCCTTCTTCTTTCCTCCCTCCTTCCTTCCTGCCTCCCTCCCTCCCTCCCTCCTTTTCTCTTCCTTCCTTCCTACCTTCTTTCCTCTGTCCTTCTTTCCTTCCTTCCTTCTCTTTCTTTCCTCCCCCCTACCTTCCTTTTTTCCTCTGTCCTTCCTTCCTTCCTTCTGTCTGTCCTTCCTCCCTCCCTTCTTCTTTCCTCCCTCCTTCCTTCCTGCCTCCCTCCCTCCCTCCTTTTCTCTTCCTTCCTTCCTACCTTCTTTCCTCTGTCCTTCTTTCCTTCCTTCCTTCTCTCTTTCTTTCCTCCCCCCTACCTTCCTCCCTTCCTTCTTTCCTCTGTCTTTCCTTCCTCCCTCCCTTCTTCTTTCCTCCCTCCTTCCTTCCTGCCTCCCTCCCTCCCTCCTTTTCTCTTCCTTTCTTCCTTCCTTCTTTCCTTCCTTCCTACCTTCTTTCCTCTGTCCTTCCTTCCTTCCTTCCTTCCTTCCTTCCTACCTTCCTTTCTCTGTCCTTCTTTCCGTCCTTCCTTCCTTCTTTCCTCCATCCTTCCTTCTTTCCTTTCCTTTCCTTCCTTCTCACTTATCACTCTCTCATTGTAAAAACCGTTGCTGTTCTTCTTCTGCAGTATTTTATGCAGCTAAGCAACCAAAGTAGATGCTCTGCTTCCTGTCTGCACATGCCCGGCACGCATGAATGATAATATGTTTCCAGGCGTGTTGGTATTAAGATTATCATGAGATTATATGTTGTTGTTTTTTGTTTTTTAAAGTGAAAACATTAGTGTGGAAGTTGTCGGCTAAGTGTCTCAATTTATTGAATTAAAGCTGAAGTATTAGTTGTTGTTTTTTTTTAAATAGTTAAAATATGACTCAACCTTCACTCAGCTGGTGGATCTGATATCATGAATGGCACATTGTTAACCCTTGTGTCGTCCTGTTCCTTCCTTCTGTCTGTCCTTCCTCCCTCCCTTCTTCTTTCCTCCCTCCTTCCTTCCTTTCCTTCCTTCCTGCCTCCCTCCCTCCTTTTCTCTTTCTTTCCTCCCCCCTACCTTCCTCCCTTCCTTCTTTCCTCTGTCCTTCCTTCCTTCTTTCCTCCATCCTTCCTTCCTCTATCCCTTTCTTCCTTCCTTCCTTCCTTCCTTCCTTCTCTCTTTCTTTCCTCCCCCCTACCTTCCTCCGTCCTTCCTTCCTTCCTTCCTTCCTTCCTCCCTCCCTCCCTCCTTTTCTCTTTTTTCCTCCCCCCTACCTTCCTCCCTTCCTTCTTTCCTCTGTCCTTCCTTCCTTCCTTCCTTCCTTCCTTCCTTCTTTTCTCCATCCTTCCTTCCTTCCTCTATCCCTTTCTTCCTTCCTTCCTTCCTTCCTTCTCTCTTTCTTTCCTCCCCCTACCTTCCTCCCTTCTTCTTTCCTCCCTCCTTCCTTCCTTTCCTTCCTGCCTCCCTCCCTCCCTCCTTTTATCTTTCTTTCCTCCCCCCTACCTTCCTCCCTTCCTTCTTTCCTCTGTCCTTCCTTCCTTCCTTCCTTCCTTCCTTCTTTCCTTCCTTCCTACCTTCTTTCCTCTGTCCTTCTTTCCGTCCTTCCTTCCTTCTTTCCGTCCTTCCTTCCTTCCTTCCTTCCTTCCTTCCTTCCATCCCTTCCTTCCTTCCCTTTCTTCCTCCTTTCCTTCCTTCCTTCCTTCCTCCCTTGACTCAAGGACAACAGGAGGGTTAAAGGAGTGTATTATTATAATCCCACTTATCACTCTCTCATTGTAAAAAAAAAAAAAAAACACCCCTCCACAATAAGAGCGTCATGTGACTGTGGTGACGGTTGATGTTTGTCTGACTACACTGATACTCTGAGCGCTGACACATCGGACCTGCGTTGAGTCACAGTTGACGCCTAAAGGTGCTGATGACAAATATATTAGTTATTAAACATTGTGGTGAAAGTTATACATCTCTAATTTAAACTCACGTATACTTCAGTTTCTTAACCCTACTGACTTCAAATTGACCTTCCTTCCTTCCTTTCCTTTCCTCCCTCCCTCCTTACTCCTTTCCTTCCTTCCTTCTCTCCTTACTTCTTTCCTTTCTTCCTCCCTCTTTCTTTAATTTTTCCTTCCTTCCTTCCTCCCTTCCTTCTCTCCTTACTTCCTTCCTCCCTCCCTCCCTCTTTACTCCTTCCCTCCCTTCCTTCCTCCCTTCCTCCTCTCCTTGCTTCCTTCCTCCCTCCCTCCTTACTTCTTTCCTTTCTTCCTCCTAATTTCTTTAATTTTTCCTTCCTTCCTTCCTTCCTTCTCTCCTCCCTCCCTCCCTCCCTCCCTCCCTCTTTACTCCTTCCTTCCTTACTCCTTTCCTTCCTTCCTTCCTTCCCTCCCTCCCTCTTTACTCCTTCCTTCCTTCCTTCCTTACTCCTTTTTCCTTCCTTCCTTCCTTTGTCCTTTCCTTCCTTCCTTCCTTCTCTCCTTTCTTCCTTCCTCCCTCCCTCCCTCTTTACTCCTTCCTTCCTTCCTTCCTTCCTTACTCCTTTCCTTCCTTTGTCCTTTCCTTCCTTCCTTCCTTCTCTCCTTTCTTCCTTCCTCCCTCCCTCCCTCCCTCCCTCTTTACTCCTTCCTTCCTTCTCTCCTTTCTTCCTCCCTCCCTCCCTCCCTCCCTCGTTACTCCTTTCCTTCCTTCCTTCCTTCCTTACTCCTTACTCCCTTCCTTCTTTCCTTCCTCCTTTCCTTGACCTGAGGACAACAGGAGGGTTAATAAGCTGTAAGTGATGTAATGTGAGGTTTTTTGTATCCTCTCTTTTTTTATTGATCATTTTTAATCAGAGATAACGTAACACAGATAAGTTTTTATACATTTCATCAAATATTGCAGAGCCAGGCGGAGGAGTCATTGTGGTTTGAGGTTCACTAAAAGGCCAAGACCTTAAATTCAACTCTAAGAGACAGAAGTGAGAGTAAGAGCAGGAGGATTGAGAGCTGCTTTGGGCCCATTTTACAGGAAGTGACTCCAGATACATTATCTATTCTGACAGATCTCAGACCTGAAGCATATTTATGATAATATAAATAAACGTATGAATAACTTGCACACGTTCTTCTCTTTTTGTGGACCCAGCATCAAATTTCTGCTTTTAATCCATTTAGAGAGAATATATTAGAGGATTATGGTAAAAATGTCTAAGTGGTGTAACCATAAAAGCTTTGGAAGGGAGGGAGGGAGGAAGGACAGATGGAGGGAAGGAAGGAAGGAAGGAAGGACAGATGGAAGGAAGGAAGGAAGGACAGATGGAGGGAAGGAAGGAAGGAAGGAAGGACAGATGGAGGGAAGGAAGGACAGATGGAGGGAAGGAAGGAAGGACGGAAGGAAGGAAGGAAGAAAGGAAGGAGAATATATTTGAGGATTATGGCAAAAATGTCTATGTGGTGTAACCATAAAAACTTAAACTTGCTTAAAAACAGTAAATAGTCAAAACACCATATCAACTAGTTTGGCATGATCTTACATTATAACTTTTATATTAAATAAAGCTAATGGAATACAATTGTTCTAAATATTACATTTAATCTGGGTAACCATGGAGATCAGGACACATTTACAGTCATTATTAATATAAGTCCACTTAAACACACTGTAGGTGATAACATATATTTAATATGTATCATTCTTTTGTGGTTACACCATTTGACATTTTTAGGAGCATTCAGTCTTACTTTGAGTTAAAAAATGGTGCAAATGTCATTTTAAATGATATAAAACCAACAAAAATACTAAATGTACATTTTAACAAACCTGATGCTGCTTTTAAAACTATTTTTTAAAGATATTTTTTTAATCGCTCATCTTGCCAACCCTTATTTGTCTCTGACCTAATTACTTAAAGCTCAAGCTGACGTCTTTTTTTAAAATCCACAACTAAGTTTAACGTCACGTATGACAAAGAAAAACATTAAATCATCACTTTCAAGAAGCTAAAAGCAGCTAATCATAAGTTTTGTAAAAGGATTAAAATGATTATCTAAGTATCAGAATAGCTGCTGATTACTGTTAGTGTGTGTGTGTGTGTGTGTGTGTGTGTGTGTGTGTGTGTGTGTGTGTGTGTGTGTGTACTTGACATTAAATAGCAGCTGTTGAGGTGGAGGTAGGGGAACATCGTTGTCACCAGTCAGAAATGTGTTTTCCTCTCTGATTCACCGTCAGCCGAGTGTATCAGGGAGAGATCCTGAAGACGTGTCGGGACAAAAGTAATGCTTCCAGTTAGCTCGGATGCTTCACTCACTCTTACACAACAACAACAACAGCAGCCGCCGCCGCGACCGCCGCACACGTCAGGATCACGCTGAGAGGACGTGATGGAAGTTATTTGGGTGGCAACAGACAGAGAGTTGATGTAAACTGTTGTGTGCGGTTGCTACGGGAGATACTGAGTCATTGCCGTGGGTTTAACACCAAGGGAGACGCACACAGACGCACGAGATCACTATCATTTACTGTGAAGGAAGGAAGGAAGGAAGGAAGGAAGGAGGGAACATTTACCCTAACAGCTGAACTTAGATTTAAGGAAGGAAGGAAGGAAGGAAGGAAGGAAGGAAGGACATATGAATGAAGGAAGGAAGGAAGGAAGGACATATGAATGAAGGAGGGAAGGAAGGACAGATGAAGGAAGGAAGGAAGGAAGGAAGGACAG
>NC_070600.1:22266137-22286893 GCF_027409825.1 Scomber japonicus | reverse complement strand
TCTTAATCTTGTTTAATGTGTCACAGTTTAAACCTACTTCTTGTGTCTTTTGTTCAGTTCTTCCCTCTTCCTGCTCATCATCTTCGCTGTGGAAGTTGCTGCTGGGATCTGGGGTCTGTCTAACAAGGAAAAGGTACACACACACACACACACACACACACGCGCACACGCACGCACACACACACACACACACACACACACACACACACACACACACACACACACACACACACACACACACACACACACACACACACACAGACGCACACGCACACACACACGCACACACAGATGCACACACACACGCTCTCTCACCACACACACCACACACACACACACACACAAACACACACGCTCTCACACACACACCCACACAGATACACAGATACTCACACTCTCTCTGTCTCGCTCTCTCTCTCTCAAACACACACACACACTCACTCACTCACACACACACACACGCTTTCTCTCTCTCACACACACACACACGCGCTCTCTCACACACACACACACACACACTCACTCACTCACTCACTCAATCTCTCTCACACACACACACACACACACACACACACACGCTCTCACAGTGTAATTGTGTGTTCTTGTCTTCAGGTGGTGGAGGAAGTCACAGAGTTTTATAAACAGACGTACAACAACTACAAAGACACCAAACAGGACGCGCTGAAGGAGACACTCCGCCTCATCCACTTTGGGGTGAGCACACACACACACACACACACACACACACACACACACACACACACACACACACACACACACACACACCTGGAAGGTGAGGAGTAGAGCTGTTGTTCCTCCATATCGAAAGGAGCCAGCTGAGGAGAGGAGAGGAGAGGAGAGGAGAGGTGGGGAAAGGTGGGAAAGGTGGGAATCAGGAGAGAAAGACTGAGAGGAGGAAAGAAGAAGGACGGGAAGAGTGGAGAGGAAGATGAGATGAGGAAAAGGGAGGAGAGAGGAGAAGAGGAGTGAAGCAGAGAGGGGGAGGAGGAAAGAAAGGAGAGGTGGGAAGCAGGAGAAAAAGAGGGAGGAGGAAAGAAGAAGGACGGAAGAGCGGAGGAAGCAGAGAAGGAGAGGAAGATGAGATGAGAAAAGGGAGGAGAGAGGAGAAGAGGAGTGAAGCAGGAGAGAAGAAGAGGAGGACGGGATGAGGAAAGGGGAGGAGAGTTGGAGGAGAGAACGAGAGGAGGAGGAGTAGGAGGAGGAGGAGGAGGGAAAGATGAAATGATGAATAAAAAAATAAATTAGTTGTACATTTTCTGTGATGTCAGTCTTTTATTGTGAAAGTCACGGTGTTGTTTCCTCCTCAGCTGGACTGCTGCGGCCCGACGGGGACGGTGATCGACGCCGCCAAAGATATCTGCCCCAAGAAGGAGGGACTGGAGGTCCTCATCACCACGGTAACGCGCCGTTTCAGACTTAAGACGGGGTCAAAGGTCACATGGGTGTCAGTATCATGAAGATTATTATTTATTTTTTCTGGCTGTTCTCTTCAGAGTTGTCCCGCCGCCATCGACGAGATGTTCAACACCAGGCTGCACATCATCGGAGGGGTCGGCATCGGTATCGGCGTCATCATGGTGAATCACCTTAAAACACACACACACACACACACACACACACACACACACACACACACACAGGGAGGAAAGTGGGGGAGGAGAGAATAGGGCAGAGGAAAGTGGAGGAGGAGAGAAGAGGGGAGGTGAGGAGGAGAGGGGAGAAGAAGGAATAGGGAAGGAAAGGGGTGGGGGAGAGGTGAGGAGGAGGAGTTGAGGAAGCAGGAGGGGGGGGAGAAAGGAAGAGTAGGGGGAGAAGAAGGAAGACGGGAGGAAAGTGGGGGGAGGAGAGTGAGGAGGAGAGGAAGAAGGAGCAATAGGGGTGGGGGAGAGGTGAGGAGAGGTGAGCGAAGCAGGAGAGGAGAAGAGAGGAGAAAGGGGGAAGAGGAGGAGGAGAAAGGAAGAGGGGATTAGGAGGAGAATGAGAGTAGGGGAGAGGAAAGGAGGGGGGAAAGAGGAGGAGAGAATTGGGGAGGAGAGGAAGAGGTGAGGGGGGGAAAGAGGAGGAAAGTGGAGGAGGTGAGGGAAAAGGAGGAATAGGGGAGGAAAGGGGTGGGGGAGAGGTGAGGAGGAAGAGGGGATTAGGAGGAGAATGAAAGAGTAAGGAGAGGAAAGGAGGAGGAAAGGAGGGGGGGAGAGTGAGAGGAGGAGAGAAGTGGGGAGGAGAGAGGAAAGGATAATAACTAATAATTACAAAGATAAATCAATAATGAAAATGAGCTTTAGATGACTCACTAATGCACTTTCTTCTGCTTCTTCTTCTGCTGCTTCTGCTTCTTCTGCTTCTTCTTCTTCTTCTGCTTCTTCTTCTTCTGCTGCTGCTTCTTCTTCTTCTTCTTCTTCTTCTTCTTCTTCTTCTTCTTCTTCTTCTTCTTCTTCTTCTTCTTCTTCTTCTTCTTCTTCTTCTTCTTCTTCTTCTTCTTCTTCTTCTTCTTCTTCTTCTTCTTCTTCTTCTTCTTCTTTCTTCTTCTTCTTCTTCTCCTCCTTCTCCTTCTTCTTCTTCTTCTTCTTCTTCTTCTCCTTCTTCTTCTTCCTTCTTCTTCTCCTCCTTCTTCTTCTTCTGCTGCTTCAGATCTTCGGGATGATCTTCAGCATGATGCTCTGCTGTGCCATCAAGAAATCCAGAGACTACGTTTAAAAAAAAAAAAAACCCAACCAACCCAACAAGACTCCTCCGATCTTTAACTTATGTATCAACACTTTTACAATATTCACCTACTTTCTTTTTTTTTTTTTTTTTTAATTAAATAATCAGTCGCTCAGTCATCAGCTGACTGCTTGGATCTGTACACGATGACCACGTTGACCTGTGAGTGTACGGAAGCCATGTAATGACTCCTTTTAGATTTAAAATTGGTTAATTAAAATAAAATAAAGAGAGAGAGAGAGGGGGAGGGGGTCAAGATAATTAATTTACATCCTATTACATCCTTTTTTTTTTTTTTTTTTTTTGGAAAGATCAAGTTAATCATCTGCAGAGAGAAATGAATTAATAGACTCTGCTGCCCTCTAGAGGAAAATCGCTCTTATTAACTCCCCCCTTTTTTTAAAAATTTAAGCTCTGCACTGCTGAATAATATCAACTTTTAATTTGAAGTTAATGTAAAACATATTAAAGGTTTACCTGTGTGTGGTGAGTTGTAACTAATAGTTGTTTTTTTTGCCGCTAACTTAATTTTACTGTGCAACTTTCTTATTTTAATTTTAAGTTTCATTTTTCCTGAAGTTACATTTTAGATTTTTTTTTTTTTTTAATAAAAGTTGAACTGTTGAGTTTTATGCAAATATTTTGATGAATGCAGTTCAAATATATATCTTTAAAAAAAGAAGAAGAAAGAAGCCAAATAAATGAACTAATAAACATTGATTTGTGTTAAAGAAGTTTGATTTTCTGTTTTTTATTTTATTTTGAAAGTTGGTTTATTGAGCAGGAAACCTTTTTTTTGTTTTTGATCTCGAACTGAAACAGAAAGATTTAGACTCTGAAGGAGGAAGGAAAAGGAAGGAAAGAAGGAAGCAAGGAAAGGAGGGAAGAAGGAAGGAAGGAATGAAAGGAGGGAAGAAGGAAGGAAGCGAGGGAGGAAGGAAGGGAAGCAAGGGAGGAAGAAGGAAGGAAGGGAAGGAGGGAGGAAGAAGGAAGGGAAGCAAGGGAGGAAGAAAAGGAGGCAAGAAGGAAGGAAAGGAAGGAGGGAGGGAGGGAGGGAGGAAGGAAGGAAGGTAAGAAAGAAAGGAAGGACAGATGAAGGAAGGAAGAAAGAAAGGACAGAAGGAGGGAACATTTACCCTAACAGCTGAACTTAGATCTGAGGAAGGAAGGAAGGAAGGAAGGAAGGAAGGAAGGAAGGAAGGAATTAGATTTAGACTCTGATAAGACATTAAAACTCTTTATCTTTTAAATATTAGAATGAATAAACGCATCAAATGAGTAAAATATTCAGATGAATGTTGGATGATGGTTTTTGTTTCATGGTTTGATGAGATGATGTTTCCTTTTCCTTCAGGAGGTTTTATAATGAAGAATTTGGGACTCAAGAAACCCCAAAAAAATAAGAGTTTAATATTTGTTCATTTACAAAATACAAGAAAAACATTTAGAAAACGAGTTTCTCTGGAGGGGGATGAAAAGAAAAGAATGAAAAGAGCATCTATAGAAATGTTACAAAAGGTTTCTGAGCTGCTGCAGTTCATCAGGTTTCATATCAAAAAGGTTTTTTGGAGCTTAAACTTTTATCCATCCAGCTCAAAATCCAATTTGTCACTTTTTAGACTTTTTTTTTTTTGCAACTCACGATCACTTCAACGCTGAAAATAGACCGAAAAGTGACAAATTTAGTGTGTTTTTAAGTCATTTAGTAGAATCAGAAAATATATTTAAATGGAGATTTTTCATGAAGGTTTGACGCCAAAGATTTCAAGTCAAGAAAAATAAAAATACAACACCAGTATAAAACACCAGTACCTGATTTTGGGAAATACACTTATTCACTAAAAGTAAAAACTCGACATTTTTTAGGAGCTTACACGCCAGATTGACGCAATAAACTATTAACTTCATGATCATTTCGTCAATAAAATGTAAAAAAAATTAGAAAAGTGCTCGTTATAAATATCTTAAAGCACGAGGTGACGTCCTAAAATGTCTTTTTGTGTTTGATTTAGAGTCTAAAATTTAAATATATTCCCTTTAATATCATGCAGTGTGTTTATATGCTCGTTATTAACCAGATGACACATTTAAATAAACACACTGGTGAATGATATATGAAGGTTTTAAAGAGAGGAATCGAATAAGTTTACTTCCCAAAGGATGATAGTTTGTATAAAAAAAAAAAAGGAACAACAGCGTCCATTACATCAACAACAACAACGATCGTGTGTGTGTGTGTGTGTGTGTGTGTGTGTGTGTGTGTGTGTGTGTGTGTGTGTGTGTGTGTGTGTGTGTGTGTGTGTGTGTGTGTGTCAGTCGTCCAAGGCGAAGTCGAACGGCTGAAACTGGTCTCTCAGCAGTCTGCAGCACTCCTCCTCTTCCTCTCGGGTCTGTTTGCACTCCTTCCAGTCCGCTCTGGTCGGGATGTTCAGCAACGCTTCGCTGGCCAGAACCTCCCTATGACACACACACACACACACACACACACACACACACACACACACACACACACACACACACACACACACACACACACACACACACACACACACACACACACACACACACACACACACACGGTCACCCATCAGACTGTACAACACCACAGCTCCCAGTACCTCCCGCTAATAAGACTTTAATGGGATTAATATTTGCATTAAATCTGTTTGTTTTAACCAAGATTATACATTTAAGTTTCCTGTTATAGGCTAACATGCTGATTTGTAAACTTTCCAGTTGATGTCCGTTAATTCCCATGGAAAGTTTCCTGGAATTTTGCAACCTTACTCATTAATAGCTGAAGAGGTGTTTAGTGTTTAGATCCGCTCTCACCTTCCAAACTGCAGAGGAAAATGTTTCTGGATGCGGTAGAAAAGTTTCTCCCCCGAGTCCAACTCCACGTAGAAGTACGGTGTCCCAGGAGGAGCAATCTGAACACACACACACACACACACACACACACACACACACACACACACACACACACACACAGACACAGACACAGACACAGACACAGACACACACACACACACACACACACTTTGAGCTTCTGTATTTACTGTTTCCTGCCCAAAAAATATTCACATTTGAGCCATGATGTGTGTTTTTTAGAGCAGGTGTATGTTTCTGAGTGTGTGTGTGTGTGTGTGTGTGTGTGTGTGTGTGTGTGTGTGTGTGTGTGTGTGTGTGTGTGTGTGTGTGTGTGTGTGTTACCTGTTTGAGGTCGGTGTGTTCGGGAATCTCCATCAGCTCCATCTGTTGCTCCTGAGCCTGAACCATGAACGCCTCCTTGATGTCCTCTGTGGCGCAGCGGTCCAGCGGCACCGGGACGACCTGACCAGGAGAACAACCCATAAACGCTCGTTACATCCTGACAGACGAAGGTATCAGTTATCAGTTCCCCCTGAAATCTGCTACTCACTATGAGCTTCCTATCAAATGTGTGACTTGTTGCAGCTTTTCTGTGATTTCATATTTCTTTGGTTTAGGAACATTTTTGGCTTCTCAGTAGCAGCAAGGGGAACTTTTCACTTTCTTTACCCGACGATTAATCCCTAAATCAGGGGTGTCAAACTCATCATCATTCAAGGGCCACATACAGCCCAATATTATCTTATGTGGGCCGGAAGGAAGGAAGGAAGGAAGGATGGAAGGAAGGATGGAAGGAAGGAAGGAAGGACAGATTGAAGGAAGAGGAGAGAAGACAGTAAGGAAAGATGAAGGGAAGGGAGGAAGGAAGGAAGGAAAGATTGAAGGGAGGAAGGACAGATGGAAGTAAGAAAGGAAGGAAAGACAGATGGAAGGAAGGAAGAGAGGATCGAAGGAAGGATGGAAGGAAGAGAAGAGAAGACAGTAAGGAAAGATGAAAGGAAGGAAGGACAGATGGAAGTAAGGAAGGAACGAACGAAAGAAAGGAAGGAAGGGTGGATGGAAAGATGGAAGGAAAAGACAGGAAGGAAAGTGGGCCGGATTGGGCTCCTTGGCGGGCCGGTTCCTGCCCACGGGCCGCATGTTTGACACCCCTGCCCTAAATAAATAAATAAATAAATGAAATAATCACTGGTTGCAGCCCTTTGATGGCATCATACAAATATCGTAGTTTTAGTTTTATTGAGTTTTATTCATTTGTACGCTTAAAATAAAAAAGTGTGAAAGTGAAAAGAAAGTGTGCACACTGTAGCTACCAATGCAGATGTTGATTTAATGGCGTTAAACCAGTTATATTATATACCAGTAGTTCACTTTTGGTGCTTTTTGTTCCAGATGTGCGTCTACCACACAACTTTTTCACGGGTAAAATCAAAGAAATAAGATAAAAATGCAGATTATTGTGTAATATGAGAAGAAAAAAAGTCCAAAAAGTGCTTTAACCCTTTATAGGACACTCATTGAAAGGAAGGGAGGAAGGAAGGAAGGAAGGTAGGATTGAAGGGAAGGAAGGATGGAAGGGAAGGAAGGACGGAGGAAAGAAGGAAGGGAGGTAGGGGGGAAGAAAGAAAGAGAGAAGGAGGGAGGGAGGAAGGGAAGAAAGAAGGAAGGAAGGAAGAAGAAAGGGGGATGGAGGAAGGAAAGAAGGAAGGGAGGAGAGAAGGAGGGAGGGAGGAAGAACAGATGGAAGGAAGGAAAGGAAGGACGGAGGAAGGAAATAAGGAACAAGGGAAGGAGAAAGGAAAAGAGGAAGGGAAGAAAGAAGGCAGGGAGGAAGGAAAGGAAGGAAGGAAGGAAAGAAGGAGGGAGGGAGGAAGAACAGATGGAAGGAAGGAAAGGAAGGACGGAGGAAGGAAAGAAGGAAGGGAGGAGAGAAGGAGGGAGGGAGGAAGAACAGATGGAAGGAAGGAAAGGAAGGAAGGACGGAGGAAATAAGGAATGAGTGAAGGAGAAAGAAAAAGAGGAAGCGAAGAAAGAAGGCAGGAAGGAAGGAAGGATATTTTGGGATATTATATAACTTTAACCAGTAATCTGTCATTTAAACTGTGACGCGGTGCAGCAGTGATGATATTCTTACCTGTAGCTGCAGATGTTGGCTCCTGTAATTCCTCTCAAACAGCACGCAGCGCTCTCCTTTGCTCTTGTAGAAGTTCTTCAGGGCCGACTTGTACTTCTCCATCTCCTCCACCACCTCCGAGCTCAGCTCCACCACCGACTGGTAGTGACCGATGGGGAGGATGAGCACGTGGCGAGACGTCAGACCGCCTTTAGCCAGAGCCAAGTAACACTGCAGAGGATGAGATTCTAGTTATAGTTGTAGTTTCACTTTATCTATTTTTATCATCAAGTAGCTTTATTTTCTTTCTCTTATCTTACATGGATGCTCGCTATCTCGCTGTGTGTTTAATACTTGGACTCACGTGTGATCCGATGCTGATGACGAGGTGTTTCTCCACCTGAGGACTGGCCAGACAGAACCAGCAGGGACCAGGAGGCTGAGCTGAACACAAGAACAACACAAACTCTTAACATACTTTTTCATTTTTTAGTTGTACTTTTACATGTTTTAACCAGGCGGGGAGTTCTGGTCCTCTGAAATGACGCCAACGCGGAAGTAACTTAGAACTGCATTCTATCAAAAGGCCACCAGGGGGCGACCGTCTCTATACAAGTCAATGGAGAATTCAGCAACTTCTCACTTGATTTCTAACCTCAGTAAACGTTTTCAAAATGTGTTTATGGTCTCAATCGCTAGTTTAAAGCCTTCTTCAATGCAGTATGATGTTCATTTGGGACATTTTGGCCTCCCTGATTTTATATGTGACGATAAAGCAGGGTAAGCATTAGGGCGTGGCTACGTCCTGATTGACAGGTTGATTGCCCAATGTCCTCGAGATCCAGCCCTAGCAACCATAGCAACCTCCCCGCTCCGCCCATGGCCTCGCCTCATGCCCATATAAGTAGTGTCTGTGTTTTTATTTTTCCCAGCATGCACCTGAAATTTTCAAGATCGCGCTGCCCGGATTCAAATCTATTGGCTTCCGAGCAGCAGTCCACAAACCAATGGGTGACGTCACGGATATTACGTCCATTTCTTTTATACAGTCTAAAACACCAGCAGGCCTTTAAGGGGTTGTTCCATGTTGTGTTTTAGATCTTTAACTTCAATCTCAAGCAAACAAACAGGAGTTCGTCTTGTTTTTTCAGGAGCGGTTGGACTCACGATGCCTGCGAGCTTGTTTGTTTTGTCCGTCTCCCTCCCAGCGTCTCCACTGATGGTCTCCGTCCCTCTTCCTGCCGCGGCCCCGAGGACCCCCGCCGCCTTGCTTCTTGCTCAGGTCAAAGAAGAACTGACTGGCCGGCTCCTGAACACATGATGGGGAGAGCGTCAGAGAGTGTTTCAAAGTGTCCAATAAACAGATAATGCAGTATATACAAAAACACTTTTTTACAGGAAAGGAAAAATAAATGTTTGAACCTCCTGTTCGGTGCTGAAGTTCATCTTTGGCATCTCTGCTTTGTCTTTTCCGGAGCGTCTGTACGGGTTTTCCGTCACGTCCTGCGGCTGCTTCACCAGCTCTGTCGGATCCATCGTCTTCATGGGAATGATGTTGAAGGCGTACAGATACTACACACACACACACACACACACACACACACACACACACACACACACACACACACACACACACACACACACACACACACACACACACACACACACACACACACACACACACACACACACACACACACACACACACACACACAGCTTAGGATCTGATCCGTTCATCATTGTAATCAAACTCTCTCTGTGATACAGACGACGCACTCACCTTCTTCTTTGCTGGGTTGTTGACGGTTGCCAAGGCGATGAAGCGGCTGACGTGCTGAGCGTTTTCCTGGAGAACGATGTGATTCCTGAGAACGGGAATGAAAACGTGTGTGTAGCGCTGTTAATTAAGGCTGACGTCCAGCAGCCTCTACCGCTCCAGACTCTCCTCTTCACCACATTACTTGTTCTTTGTTGTTTTGAGTATTTATCTACTTCAGTTTTCCCTTCGTTTAGGTTATTTCCTAGAGCCAGGTCGTTAAGTAAAGAAGTTTTCTCAGCACTAAACGGTATCTAAAGTATCAAAAGTAAAAGAAAAATGTCTCTTGTACTTCCTTCATTTAACAAGCTGGGTTGTAACACATTGTTTTTACTATTGTAGCTGCTCAATGTGGAACTAGTTTAAACAGCTTTATATCAGAGCTGCATCTAACAGTTATCCATTAATCTGTCAACTTTTTTCTAGATTAATCTATTAGTTGTTTGGTCAATTAAATGTCTTGAAATATCTGATTTTGTCCTGAAGTGATTATAAGTTTAAAGTTTGATTATAAGTTGACTAAAAACAACAACAGAAAACACATTTAGGAAGCTGGAATCAGGACATGTTTTAACTCTATACATGTATATGGGTTTGCATTTACTCCTAAATATTATCACACACACTTAATATAACTGAGGCAGGTATTTGATCGTACCTGTATGGCAGCCTCTCGTAGTGAGCGCCCTCTAGCGCTGCGAAGTGGTAACGCGGCTTCAGTTTGTCAGCGAGGCTGGAGACGGAACCGCTCCCACAGAACTTTGTGTTCACGTCCTGCAACAGAGAGAACCAGAGTCAGACATAAGCTGCACAAACGTTTCATTCATGTGATTAAAAAGCTATTTTTTTAATAACTGAAAAAAAAAAAAAAAAAAAGGTGTAGGTGTTTTAAATCTTGCTCTTATCATGTGAAACCATCAGTAGGACTGTATCATGTCACACAAAGACATAAGAACTCAGGGTTAGGGTTAGCCTTCAACCATCAGGAATCAATATTTCAGCAAACAGAAACCTTTAAAGCTGAAAGTTAAACTAGAATTGAACAGTTTTTAAAGGATTAGTTCATATTTTTTTCCAAGTGTGTCTTAAACCAGCAGTCAGGTGTCCATATGAACATTAAAGAGGTTTTTCCTCTCTGTAATCATTCATCCTTCAAATGTGCTTTCAGTGTAAAATGATGGAGGAAAAAATCCACAGTGTTTCCACTCAGTCATTTAAAAGTCGATGTGAAGCGAGGCTAAACCACCCAGTATAACTCAGTGGCTAGAAATCATGAGAGAGCTTTGCACCATGGAGAGAATGACCTACCAGCTTAGAATGAGGGAAAGTATCTTTAAGTGGACTAAGTGGAAGAAATGGATGCTGTAAGACACAGTGAAAGATGTTTAAACACTAACTGATTCAGAAGTACTATGTATCTTGATAATGGATACCTGTAACCATGTCTGTTATGTTTTTGTTTTATGTTCAATATATCTGTCCCATCTTTTTGTTCAAATCTGGGACTGCAATGGAATATATAATTCAAATATGTATATCTCTCTGTTTAAATGTACAAATCTCAATAAAAATGTGAGTATTAAAAAAAAAAGTAGATGATCAGCTTCTATTGAGCTTCAGCAGTGTGAGTTAGTCATATCAAATGATATCTGACACATTTACTGTGTTTTTAGCATCAGATTCCCTCTTAGTGTTTCCTGTTGAGCTGTGGTGGAAGTATAGTAACAAAAATACTTTGATAGTAAAAACACTGTAACGTTGAAACATAGAAGATGAAGATTTGACTCATTTGGACGCTGAAGCTTCATATTAAACTTTTTATATATATATATTTACACAGAAGGAGGACTGTGGATTTAGTCCTCCATCACTTCCATTGTAAACATTATGAAGGATATTCTAATGGTCAGTATGAACAGCTTTAATGTTCATTTAGGCTCCTGACTGAACTTGCACTTCAGTTAAGAAGTTAAAGAAGGTAGAAATTCAATCTTGCTTCGTGTGTAAAGGAGGTTTTTAGTACAGTGAAAGTTCTACAGAAAAGATTTTTAGACATCTTGGATTCAGACTTCAGGTTACCGGGTTGTTTCCGTAGTTCCAGACTCCTCGAGGCCACTGTGACGTCAGCAGGATGTCGACCCCTCTGAACTTGGTGCTGCTGGTCAGCGGGGCCACGAGGGCCGACAGATCTTTGGACGTGAAGCAGTGAGCCGGCGCTGGCTCCTGCGACGCCTCCCGACCGCTGACGTAGGCGATCTGTAAGCCTGACACGCCGGTGAACACGCCCCGCCGACCTGTAACACACACACACACACACACACAAACAGGTTTAATAACAGGAGCTTAAGTGTATAAGTTAAACCCCTTCCTCTGCAGCTTTGTCTTACCCAGGTACGTGATGTTTGCAGCCAGCTCGCAGCCGTCAGCACTCGAGAAGTTCTTCACCGTGTCCTGGCCCGCCGCTCCGAGGATGTAAGTATGGATGGGAGCTGAGAGAGGACAAAATAAAAACACATCAAACATGGTGTCAACATAAAACTGAGCTAAGATTTATCAAATTAAAGTTGCAGTTAAATCTGTTTGTGAGTCGATGAACTTAACTTAAATGAAATCACTACCTGTCTTGATGATTGTTTGGAGACTTTTTTTCTTTATGAATATTTTCTCTTTTCTTCAGTCTATGAGAATAAACTAAACATTTTTCTATTTTCTGACATTTTATGGACCAAACAACAAATCAACAGAATAATTGCTGAGTTAATCTTATTATATTAATCCCAATTTACTTTAACTTTATTATGTAAATTTTCTGCACAGTTTCACATTTATCTTTATGAGGGTTTATTCTGTATGTAAATCTCAGGAACTTCTGCACATTGCAATCAATAAACATACATCTTATCATATCTTATCTTAACCAATAATGAAACTAATCATGTGTTGCAGCCCTAATAGTACTGTAGCAGCTGTTTGCACCTTTCTTGGCTCCACTTTTGTACTGCTGCCACTCAGCCTCGGCCTCCGGCGTCGTTCCGAAGAACTCTCCGACACACAGCAGCAGCTGCAGGACAAACAACGACAGACGTGATGAAGGATAAACAAGGAAACTACTGAACTATTTCACACTCAAAAAGGGAACAGAGATATTTCAGATTAAGAGTGTGATGCTGCAGCTTTATGATGGACTCACATCAAACTGTCCGGTCTTCTTCTGGATGGTCTGGACTCGGTTGAACAGAGCGTTCAGTCGGCCTTCCACATCTCCACACGCCAGCCTGGACACAAAAACACACACTTTAACACTTTTATATGAATTTATATCAATAATACAAGATGAATAATGATGCTAAATACTAATACAGTCGTTATTTTCATTTTAAAAAGCTGAATATTCCTTTGAGGAAACATTCAAGAGTCTAAATAACTGAGTGTAGCTCACAGCTTTAATTAAACTTGAGTGGTGATTTGCTTCTTGGGGAACTTGAACATGTGTTGTGTGTTAAATATTATTATATTATACTTATTACTGACAGTAAAAACAATTGTCAGTCAATGTTTTCAGTGTGCAAATTATTATATAATTTAACACGTTTGAATCCGACATTATTTATAAATGTGCAGGTTATTCATTTAATCTTAATCCAACACATTGTTTAAAATCCTGTCTTGCTTATAAAAACGCAGATTATTAAATTGATTCTCTATTCAGCACGTTATACTCCTGTCTTGTTTATAAATGTGCAGATTACTAAATTAATTCTTAATTTAACACATTTTTCAAATCCTACCTTGTTAATAATAAAGCAAATGATCTATTTAATCTTAATTTAACATGTTTGAGCCTGACTGTGTTTATAAATGTACAGATTATTCATTTAAACCGGCATTGTGTTTCGAAGCTTTTTTGGACTTTAGCTGCAATTAAAACAGCTGTTTCTGAATTAAAAATACAAACTGAGACTATTAATAATAACATATTTATATCTACAGTCCAGTATTATCACTTTAATTAATAAATTCGCTTTAAGCTTTAAGATAAAAACAAAAAGACAGAGAAGAAAATCGTCACAAATTCAACCACAGCGTCATTAAAAGCGTTAAATTAAAGTATTAGTAAAGTTCAAACTTACACTCTCACTGGCTGATCTCCCATTGTTTTTGTTTTGGTTAAATTAAAGCAGAAAACGTGGTAAAAAATGTGTTGTTTGCTTGGAGGTTCAGTACGTCTTCAATAAAAGGTCCGACAGAAATGACAAGAGGAACCTTTGACGAAGTGTCCGCCTCCCAAAAACAACAGAGTTAACTCACACACAAAACGTCGCAGCTGCAAATAAAAACACATATTTAAGGGATTAGTTTATTTTTGCAGCGTTTATTCAACATAATTAAAGTTAATAAAACATGCACTGAACTCAGGTTGCAACCAGGAGAGGTTTTAGGGCGGACATGGTGGTTGCCAGGTTTGAGTCTTTTCAAGTAAATTTAATTATATTTTGGATTAAAGACAAATAATTAAACATTAAGACAATATAATCTTAACTCTTACCAACTTTATACAGAGCTTTCATCTTAAAGTATTACAGTAAAAGTACTGCAGTGTTATGAGTGATGTAGTAAAAGTATTACAGTAAAAGGACACTAGTATTATGAGCTTTTTCCTCTAGTCTTTGATTTTTGCTGAAATATTGAATCATTTGAACATTTATTTTAATGATGTGAGAAGTTTAGAGGGGGAAAAAATCACTATTTGGTGGAGCTGTTAACAACTCATAGACATCTGAAATGTGAGCCGACTACATCTTCATCTGAAACGTAACTAAAGTTGTCAAATAATTGTAGTGGAGTAGAAAGTACAATATTTACCTCTGAAATATTGTGGAGTGGAAATATAAAAGTAGAAATACTCAAAAAAGTACAATATTTACCTCTGAAATGTAGTAAAGTGGAAATATAAAAGTAGAAATACTCCAATAAAGTACAATATTTACCTCTGAAATGTAGTACAGTGGAAATATAAAAGTAGAAATACTCAAAAAAAGTACAATATTTACCTCTGAAATGTAGTAAAGTGGAAATATAAAAGTAGAAATACTCAAAAAAAGTACAATATTTACCTCTGAAATGTAGTAAAGTGGAAATATAAAAGTAGAAATACTCCAATAAAGTATAATATTTACCTCTGAAATGTAGTAAAGTGGAAGTAGAAAAGTAGAAATACTCAAATAAAGTACAATATTTACCTCTGAAATGTAGTAGAATGGAAGTATAAAAGTAGAAATACTCCAAAGTATAATATTAAATGTAGTAAAGTAGAAATATAAAGTCACAAAGTCACAGTATAAAAGTAGAAATACTCAAACAAACTAAAAGTAACTGTAATTATAGTAACTGAAGTAACTGAAATTCAAACGTCACACCAACTGCCGTTTAACGGATAATCCCGTTACCTGGCAACAGGCCGGGCCTCTCGCGCACGGCCGTTGCTGCATCCTGGCACTTTACCTCCATCCTGGTAACTCACAAGTCCCCGGACCAAAAACAGGAAGTAAGTATCCAAATCATCGGTAAAATTCACTTTCTGTTTGGTAGTCGAGGCGCAGGGGAGGATCAGAGTGGGGAAAAATCATACTAAATCGGTAGAATAACGCGTCAAATCGGCGTCAAACCCCCACAGACAGACGCCATTAAGCTTCTTCACCTTGTCCACTTAACATGGCGCCGGAGATTTGTCGTCTTTCGTTGAGCTGCAGAGCTGGTTGGATGCTAACGGTTAGCACTGACTGAGTACTCATTAAGACTCAAACAGCATGTAATTAAAGAGGTTATGTTTTGTCTTAACATCACATAAAGTGACTCATCCGTCTCTCTCTCTCTGCGCTGGATCATAATGTTTTTCCCCAAATAGCTGCATTACACCTTCACGCCAAACTCCATTAAAAAATACAACAATTTAACATTTATCTCAAAAAGTGAGGAAAATGCATTAATTATTTATTGTTATTGGACTTTATATTTGTAATAAATCATCTACTTTCTCATTCGGGCATGCCAGTAGTGGAAAGAAACTTAGTAGGTGTATTTAAGTATAATTTTAAGGGTATTTGTACTTCATATATGATGCTACTTTATACTAGAAGTGGTGTAATTATTTGAGTATTTCTACTTTTATATTTCCACTCCTCTACATTTCAGAGGTAAATATTGTACTTTTTACTCCACTACATTTATTTGACAGCTTTAGTTACTTTTCAGATTAAGTTTTGTAGTCAGGCTCACATTTCAGATGTCTATTTAGCTCCACCAAATAGTGATTCCCCCCCCCCCCCCCTAAACTTCTCACATCATTTCAATAAATGATCCAATATTTCAGCAAAAATCAAACACTAGAGGAAAAAGTCTGAAAGCTGAACTTAGTATTTTCTTCTTTCCTCTCCCATTAATCATCTCACCAGCCCTCACACTCATCTGCTGACCCTTTGGAGGGTACTGCAGTACTTTTACTGTAATACTGCATACTACATCACTCATAATACTGCAGTACTTTTACTGTAATACTGTATACTACATCACTCATAATACTGCAGTACTTTTACTGTAATACTGTATACTACATCACTCATAATACTGCAGTACTTTTACTGTAATACTGTATACTACATCACTCATAATACTGTAGTACTTTTACTGTAATACTGCATACTACATCACTCATAATACTGCAGTACTTTTACTGTAATACTGCATACTACATGACTCATAATACTGCAGTACTTTTACTGTAATACTGCATACTACATCACTCATAATACTGCAGTACTTTTACTGTAATACTGCATACTACATGACTCATACTACTGCAGTACTTTTACTGTAATACTGCATACTACATCACTCATAATACTGCAGTACTTTTACTGTAATACTGCATACTACATCACTATAATACTGCAGTACTTTTACTGTAATATTGCATACTACATGACTCATAATACTGCAGTACTTTTACTGTAATACTGCATACTACATCACTCATAATACTGCAGTACTTTTACTGTAATACTGCATATTACATCACTATAATACTGCAGTACTTTTACTGTAATACTGCATACTACATCACTCATAATACTGCAGTACTTTTAATGTAATACTGCATACTACATCACTCATAATACTGCAGTACTTTTACTGTAATACTGCATACTACATCACTCATAATACTGCAGTACTTTTACTGTAATACTGCATACTACATCACTCATAATACTGCAGTACTTTTACTGTAATACTGCATACTGCATCACTCATAATACTGCAGTACATTTACTGTAATACTGCATACTACATCACTCATAATACTGCAGTACTTTTACTGTAATACTGCATACTACATCACTCATAAGTGAATTCATACTGTCCCAACAAGCACACATATTCAATGTTTTTTAGCCAAATTTGTGACTTTATTTTGTTTTAAGTGCATAATACAGTAGTTCTATGAAATTGTTATTGAAATAACTTGTTTATGGATAATTTTAATATGAATTTAAACAAGAGTTTTCATAGTTTTGTAATGTAACTATACTGAAACTAGTTTTTGTGCATATTTTACAAACTCCCAACAACAACTGTAATACCAGTACATGAGACATTATGACTGTAACATGAGAGAAAAATCAGGACAGTAAACTACAGCAAGTGTTTATTCATCTGCTGTAAATCAGATTCTACTGTATACAGACAGTGCTGGTGAAGGCTATCCAGTAAAATTAATTATGATATTCAGCCTCAGTTTATCAAATCTCATAAACCCACCATCTATCTCTCTTTCTTTTGAAGTGGAGATAAAAAAAAGCTTTAACAAAGTGTGTAAAGTGTGTAAATACACATTTTATACCAAATTAGGTGTATTTTATTGTGAAAATCAACATTTTCATAATAAAATATAAAATCAACAGTATGAAGAATTTAACTGATGTGTCTGTTTCTGCCAGTTCTGCTTTTCCTCCGTCAGTGTCATTATATGAGCTTGTGGGCACACACACACACACACACACACACACACACACACACACCTGTGGACCCAACAGTTCATCCATGTTTTTTATTTCCAGGAGCGCGATGAGCTCAGCGGCAGAGGACGACGACGCTGCAACGCTGGAAACCGTCAACTCTGTCACGCTCACACAAGACAGCGATGGAAGCATCATACTGCACTGTCCTCCCAACGGTAGGTTCACACACACACACACACACACACACACACACACACACACACACACATATATATATATATACACAGACACACTCACTCTCACACACACACACACACACACACACACACACAGACACAGACACAATCTTTTTACACTCTTGCTGATATAGACATTTTACCTGTCGTTTAGGATGATTTTAAACTGTTTTAAACCAGTCTTTCTACTGTATCAGTATGTATTAACCGTGTGTGTGTGTGTGTGTGTGTGTGTGTGTGTGTGTGTGTGTGTGTAGATGAAGACTCTGAGCCCCTTCAGAAGAAACTGCGTCTCTCTACGGACGAACAGGAAGACTCAGAAACACAGCAGTTCTCTGTGGTCACCTTACCGAGTAAATAAGACACACATATTTTTGTACTTGCATTATCTTAAGAAGCCTCACTGATATAACGTCCATATCAACCTTTATCATCCAACATTATCATTCATTTGGAGTCGTGTTTCTGTCCACCTGCTGAATGTAAAGTCCAATAGTCACTCTCTTTTAGCTCTGTTTTTGTTCTCCACCAACTCCTAAGGGAAATATCTAAATGCTCCTCTATGTTCACCAGCTAGTCTCCAGATAACTGGGTCTGTTTGCTTGTTTAATGCTGAACAGGAAGTGAACAGTAGAAAATGACTATGAGAGCAGCTGAGAGTGAACCAAAACAGTAAAGTTGCAGCCAAACAGCTAAACAATGAGCTCACTATAAAGCTCCTTAAAGCTGCAGAGTCTCTGATAATTCTCTGTAGGATCAAACGCATCACACACTGACAGTTTAAATAAACACAACATCTGTCTGTCTTCTCCTCAGTGTCGGAGAACGACGAGAGCTTTGAGGTGACGATGACGGCCACAGCAGACGGGGATCTTTCTGAGGAAGGTGTCGCTCAGATTCAGGTACACTTTTTTTCCCTCCTTCCTTCCTTCCTTCCTTCCTTCCTTTCTCCTTCTTCTTCTACTTCTTGCATCCTAAATGACAACCCAAAGTTGAAAAAACCAGGACTGACTGTAATGGAGTAACATCAGAGAGGTCAGAGGTCAGGTTGAGCTACAGAGCAGCAGTTGTGAACCTAGTAGAGCTTAATTACATATTTTTAAAGGGTCCAGCTCACAAATATTAAATATGACAATTCATTCTTTGTGGTCTTCTTTGAGCCCAATATGTGTACTTTTATGTCATAAAAAGTTGTGTTTGAATTCTGAAAATGTTAAACAGGGAGGAAGTTGTGTGCACACGACAACAGATTAAATAAAAGTACTCGTGTTTTTATGTTTTTGTTCCCAAAAAACTTTATTTGACTGAAAAAAAAACATTTCCTACTCCAGATAGTCAACATGACAAAGAGCAGCAAACATATAGACAGTTACACCTAGCTGACATTATATAAATTATACTGTGTGTGTGTGTGTGTGTGTGTGTGTGTGTGTGTGTGTGTGTGTGTGTGTGTGTAGATCCTGCAGGAGGAGGAGGAGTCTCTCTCCCCCGGTGAGAAGGCGGAGGTTTCACCCGTCAGTCAGGCCTGGTTCACTACAAAAGAAGACAAAGATACGCTGGCTAATAAAGGTACACACACACACACACACACACACACACACACACACACACACACACACACACACACACAATAATGTCATATTTATCCTGCAGAATATAATTTAGATTAACTATATTATCCCAATACTCGTCTTAAATGGCACTAAAGCTTAAACTCATTTCATTTCATAGCACAACGTCTGTAACATAAAGTGTTTGAAATGTAGTAATGTTCAATAGTTTAAACTTTAAACTTAAATAAAAGATGTTAAACAGACCGAGACTGAAACTAAAGTATGAATGAAATGAAATGTTCTGAACTTCCTCCTCTGTTTAGGTCATAAGTGGAAACAGGGGATGTGGTCTAAAGAGGAGATCGATATTCTGATGAGCAACATCGATCGATATGTCAAGGTAACTTACTTTTGGTTTTTTTCCAGCTGCTTGGTTTCTACTTTTTTACTCGCTCTCTCTCTCTCACTTTCTCTCTCTCTCTCCTCTCTCCCCCTCCCTCTCTCTCTCTCTCTCTCTCTCTCTCTCTCTCTCTCTCTCTCTCTCTCTCTCAGTGTCTCTCTCTCTCTCTCTCTTTCTCTCTCTCTCTCTCTGTCTCTCTCTCTCTCTCTCAGTGTTACTAATGTTTTTTTTTCCAGCTTCTTGGTTTCTTCTTTTTTACTCTCTCTCTCTCTCCTTCTCTCTCTCCCTCTCTCTCTCAGTGTCTCTCTCTCTCCTCTCTCTCTCTCCTCTCTCTCTCTCTCTCCCCTCTCTCTGTCTCTCTCTCGCTTTCTCTGTCTCTCTCTCTCTCTCTCTGTGTCTCTCTCAGTGTGTCTCTCTCTCTCTCCTCTCTCTGTGTCTCTCTCTCCTTCTCTCTCTCTCTCTTTCTCTCTCTCTCTCTCTCTCTCTCTCTCTCTCTCTCTCACACAGCTTCAAATACAAGTGAATGAAGCAAACCACATATGTTTTGTAGTCTAATGTGTCCTGATGCGAGGACTTGAAGGTTTTAAAAAAAAAAAAGAAAAAGAGAGATGAGCACAGATGATCATGTGTTGCACAAATCTGAACAATCGGAATAGTTTGTACACGTTTATTAGTTCTTGAAACATGTTTATTAGCTTAATTAGCTCTTAACCCTAACTCTAACGTGTGTGTGTGTGTGTGTGTGTGTGTGTGTGTGTGTGTGTGTGTGTGTGTGTATCAGGGCAGAGGCATCGAGGACCCAGCAGAGATCATTTTCGAGATGTCTAAAGAGGAGAGGAAGGATTTCTACCGCTCGGTGGCGTGCGGGTTAAACAGGCCGCTGTTCGCCGTCTACAGACGAGTCCTGCGGATGTACGACAACCGAAACCACGTCGGCAAGTGAGTGTACGAAGAAAAAGACGAGAGAAAAAGAAGAGAAGAGACGTCTGTGTCAACCGATCGTAACATAATCACAACTCTCATTTGTC
>NC_070600.1:22258637-22261137 GCF_027409825.1 Scomber japonicus | reverse complement strand
TTCCTTCTGTCCTTCCTACTTCCTTTTATCCTTTCTTTCTTCCTTCCTTTCTTCCTCCCATCTGTCCTTCCTCCCTTTCTTCCTCCCATCTGTCCTTCCTCCCTTTCTTCCTTCTGTCCTTCCTCCCTTTCTTCCTTCTGTCCTTCCTTCCATCTGTCCTTCCTCCTATCTGTCCTTCTTCCCTTTCTTCCTTCTGTCCTTCCTTCCATCTGTCCTTCCTACTTCCTTTATCCTTTCTTTCTTCCTTCCTTCCATCCATCTGTCCGTCCTCCCTTTCTTCCTCCCATCTGTCCTTCCTCCCTTTCTTCCTCCCATCTGTCCTTCCTCCCTTTCTTCCGTCTGTCCTTCCTACCTTTCTTCCCTCCTTCCTTTTGCCTCTCTTTCCTTCCTTCCCTTCTTATTTCCTTCCTTCCTTCCTTCTTTCCTTCCATATTTTTAATGATCCGGCCCACATCAGTTTGGCTCCGATCATAAAACTTTCTGAATAATTAAATCTGATTAAAATATCTTTGTGTTTTTCAGTCGTTCCACCTGCAGCCCACCGGCACACCAGGCACCTACTACCTCCAGACGACGTCCAATCAGAGCCTGCCGCTCAGCCTCTCCACCACCAGTCAGGGCCTTCCTCTCAGCTTAACCAATAACAGCACGGTCACCTTGACGACAGGCTCCTCGCCCTCGTCACATGAACACATCATCCTTCACAGCTTGTCGGTCAGTGTCGGGAGATTTCAGCCTTTTTTTTTTTTTTTAGTTTCTGGTATTAATCCAACGCTGATTTTTTTTTTTTTTTTTTTTGCCCTCCTCAGACGGACGGACTCTGCTCCAGCGACGGTGTCATCATCCAGACCGTCACCTCTGACCCCGCCTCCTCAGATCCTCTCAGCCAATCGCAGCTAGTCGTGGAGGCAGAGGGGCGGGGCCATAACGACCAACTGGAAGCGACGAGCCTCCTGGAGGGGTCAGTGAGCGTCGTCACGGAAACTCAAGAGACAATGGCTGATGGTTTTACTGACAAGGTATCAGCATGGATCCTGATCTCTTTATCAGCACCAACATTAGTCATCACTTCAAGTATTTAAATTAACCCTCCTGTTGTGTTCGAGTCAAGGAAGGAAGGGAGGAAGAAGGAAGGAAAGGAGGGAGGGAGGAAGGAGGGAAGGAAGGGAGTAAGAAGGAAGGGAAGGAGGGAAGGAAGGGAAGGAAGGGAGGAAGAAGGAAGGAAAGGAGGGAGGGAGGGAGGAAGGAGGGAAGGAAGGGAGTAAAGGAAAGAAGGAAGGAAGGGAGGAAAGGAAGGAAGGAAGGAAGGAATGACAGAAGGAAGAAAGGGGGATGGAGGAAGGAAGGAAGGGAGGAAAGGAAATAAGGAAGGGAGGAAGGTAGGAGGGAGGGAGGAAAGAAGGACAGAGGAAAGAAAGAAGGGAGGAGGGAGGGAGGAAAGAGAGAAGAAGGAAAGAAACAGAGAAGGAGAGAGGAAGGACAGAAGGAAGGAAAGAATGAACAGTCAAAGCAGACGGGTCAATTTGACCCGTGAGGACAACACGAAGGTTAAATCGTGTGTGTGTGTGTGTGTGTGTGTGTGTGTGTGTGTGTGTGTGTGTGGGTGTGTGTGTGTGTGTGTGTGTGTGTGTGTGTGTGTTTCAGGAGTTGAGTTCCCCCTCAGTGGACGGTCCAGTGGTGCATTCTGGGATGACACCTGGCAGCGCCGTCCTGATCGTTTCTCCGCCCAACATCAGCAGCACACTGACAGGTAACGCTCACTGTTCTCCTCTCTGAGTGGAGTTTGTCTTTAAATTTAGTTTTTTATATTCAAACGATTAATTTTTTTAATTGAGATTAATCGCAGAATTTCCATAGTTAATCACGATCAATCACGTTTTGAATTGCATGTTTAAAATCCTGTTATTTTCCATTTGAAGGCAGTTTTAAGCCCATAATGTAAAGCATTTCTTACCAGAGTGTCTTAACTGGGAATCAATCACGGCTCTGCTGCGACTCCCACACTCCAAAATGGTCCTTTGGTGGAGCTGAGGCTGGCTTGGCTGCACCTGGGTGTTTAGCGTGGAGGTGCTAACTCAAACTCCACGTACTCCGGTGGTAGTTAAACTCCGTTTGACACAGGTTGCATTTTACTTTTGACTTGTCAACTGAAGCGTCTGGAAGTGTTTTAAAGTTAAACAAGCCGTTCAAAAGTCCAGTAGCTCTCTTACTTTCCATCAGCGCGGTAGGTTTACTGCAGGAGGCCACTTCAAAGCATAGCGCTACAGCTAGAGGAGCCGTCTACGGGGGAGTAGAAGGGACAAAAAGGCTTGCAACATTAAAATGCGATAAAAAAAATTAACGCGTTATGGATTGCATTAATCTGATCGCGATTAACGTGTTAACGCTGACAGCCCTAATTCAAAGGTCTAAAAATTTGATGTATAATACATGTTTTATGCAGGAAGAAGGATGGAGTGCAGGTATCGTTTGACGGGAGACGTTTTAATACGACTTGGTG
>NC_070600.1:22207067-22258137 GCF_027409825.1 Scomber japonicus | reverse complement strand
CTTTCCTTCCTTCCTTCCTCCCTCCTTCACTCTTTCTTTCCTTCCTTCCTTCCTTCCATCTGTCCTTCCTCTCTCCCTCCATCCATCCTTCCTGCCTTCCTTCCTTCCTTCCTTCCTTCCTTCCTTCCTTCCTCCCTCCTTCACTCTTTCTTTCCTCCCCTCCCCTTCCCTTCCTCCCTTCCTTCCTTCCTTCCTTCCTTCCTCTCTCCCTCCATCCCTCCATCCATCCTTCCTTTCCTTTCCTTTCCTTTCCTTTCCTTCCTCCCTCCCTTCCTTCTTTCCCTCCTTCCTTCCTCCCTCCTTTCCTTCCTTCTTCCTCCCTTCCTCGAGGACAACAGGAGGGTTAATATTATATTCCACTCAATGCCTCTAAATTATTACAGACTGCTCCTTTAAGTTATAATGAGGTTACGTGGATGTACGGAAGTTCACATCTGCCATGTTTTTTTGTTTTTTTTTTAATTAAAGGTTTTTTTTTCCTCATAATTATGACTTAAAAATTAAAGTTCCCAAATGTAATTAGTATAATTATAACACACTATAATCTAGTTATTAGCAGATTGAAGACGACATTTGTAACTTCTTCTGTTGGCGTTAATATATGGAGGCTGCTCTATTAATGAATAATGAATTATGGGTAATTTAAAATGTCTTATTTTTAATGTCTTATAATTATTTGTTTTTTTGTTTTTTTTTTACAGTGAAGAAAATTATTTAACCTTCCTGTCGTCCTTCTTCCCCTCCTTCCTTCCTTCCTTCCTCTTTCTTTAATTTTTCCTTCCTTCTTCCCTCCCTCCCCTCTTTCTTTTTCTCCCTCCTCCTTCCATCCTTCCTTCCTTCCTCCTTTCTGCCCTCCTTACTCCTTTCTTTCCGTCCTTCCTCTTTTCATCATTCTCTCCTAAATTCCTTCCTCTTTTGTACTTCCTCCTTTCCTTCCTTCCTTCCTCCTTTCCTTCCATCCTTCCTCCTTTCCTTCCTTTCTTACTCCTTTCCTCCCTCCCTCCTTCCTCTTTTCCTCCTTACTTCTTCCCTTTCCTTCCTTTCTTACTCCTTTCCTCCTTCCTTCCTTCCTCCTTTCCTCCCTCCCTCCTTACTCCTTTCCTGCCTCCCTCCTTCCTCCTTTCCTTCCATCCTTCCTCCTTTCCTTCCTTCCTTACTCTTTTCCTCCCTCCCTCCTTCCTCCTTTCCTTCCATCCTTCCTCCTTTCCTTCCTTCCTTACTCTTTTCCTCCCTCCCTCCTTACTCCTTTCCTCCCTCCCTCCTTACTCCTTTCCTCGCTCCCTCCTTCCTCTTTTCCTCCTTACTTCCTTTCCTTCCTTCTGTCCTTCTTTGACCTGAGCACAACAGGAGGGTTAAAGTATATCATAAAGTACATTTCTGATCATTTAAATTAAAGGTTATAATTTTTAGTATTATAATTATGAGGAGAAATATATATATATATTTTTTTTATTTAAATGGCAGAGGTTGACTTCCATACAAACCAAATATTTATGAATGAATGAACAATTAAATTAAAATACAAACTGGGCTTTGGTATTTGAATGATGTCATGTTTGTTTGTTTGTTTGTTTGTTTGTTTTTTTTTAAATAATAATATTAATAATATTAAAAGACTGAATGGAGAAAAAAAAAGAAAACTTGTATTTTCATTTGAATAACTGTGAATAAAATGTCAGCGTCTTATAAAGTGAATCAAACTTTACTTCCTGTTTTTAATTTTAACATTTATAAAAACTACAACCCAAAAAAAACCCCTAGCATCACTCGGGCCGTGTTATAATGTTCAAATATAACTTCCTTCCTTTCTTCCTTCTGTCCTTCTTCCCTTTCTTCCTTCCATCTGTCCTTCCTACTTCCTTTTATCCTTTCTTCCTCCCATCTGTCCTTCTTCCCTTCCTATTTCCTTTTATCCTTTCTTCCTCCCATCTGTCCTTCTTCCCTTTCTTCCTTCTGTCCTATTTCCCTTCCTCCCATCTGTCCTTCCTTTCTTCTTTCCTTCCTATCTGTCCTTCCTACCTTTCTTCTGTCTGTCCTTCCTTCCATCTGTCCTTCTTCCCTTCCTTTTATCCTTTCTTTGTTCCTTCCTTCCTTCCTTCCTCCCTTTCTTCCTTCTGTCCTTCCTCCCTTTCTTCTGTCTGTCCTTCTTCCCTTTCTTCCTTCCTCCCTTTCTTCTTTCTGTCCTTCCTACTACCTTTTATCCTTTCTTTGTTCCTTCCTTTCTTCCATCTGTCCTTCTTCCCTTTCTTCCTTCTGTCCTTCTTCCCTTCCTCCCATCTGTCCTTCCTTTCTCCTTCCTACCTTTCTTCTGTCTGTCCTTCCTTCCATTTGTCCTTCTTCCCTTTCTTCCTTCTTTCCATCTGTCCTTCTTCCCTTCCTTCCTCCCTTTCTTCCTTCTGTCATTCCTACTTCCTTTTATCCTTTCTTTCTTTCTTCCTTCCTTCCTACTTTTTATCCTTTCTCCTTCCTTCCTTCCATCTGTCCTTCTTCCCTTTCTTCCTTCTGTCCTTCCTACCTTTCTTATGCCTCTCTTTCCTTCCTTCCCTTCTTATTTCCTTCCTTCCTTCCTTATTTTATATATTAATAAAAAAACAAAACACAGAGTCAGTGAGGATACACAATTATTTATTCCATAAAATATTAAATTAAAAAAAAAAGAAACACATGGCTTTGAGACAATCCTAAAGTCGTGGCGAGGTTGTCGACTCTTCTCGTAGAGGGGGCGGGGCTTGTTTTTTTTTTTTTAAATGTTTGTGTTACCCCTCCCCCCTCCGCCCCGCAGTTTATTTTAGCACGAAGCTATTTGTGTTTAACAGTCGCTGTCAGTTTTTAGCGTCCGTCCGCTGATGCAGGACATCTGTAAACGAGCGAAGCTACAGTCAGAAGAACAAATTGCAAGTTTTTCATTTTTTTTTTAACAATTTTTTTTATTCAAAGCTACACTTCAGTTTGAAATTCGACACCCTGAAAAAAAAAAATCCTGTTTTTGGTGACGTCACACATCAAGTTTAACGTTGTCGGGTTTTTTTTTTTAAATAATTAAAGAGACGACGTTAAAGGAAAAGTCCGACACTATTCTATATTTTATTATTTTTTGAAAATACCAAAAAAATTTAACGATGAATTTAAATGTGCCCAAAAACTATTTAAAAAGGGAATTAATTAATTATCTTCTTGTTTATTTGAGATAATTATATCATCATAAAACTATTTATTTCTTAAGTCAGAAAGTGCTGGACTCTTCCTTTAAATCTAATAATTAATAAATGTGAGTTTAGTTTTCTTTGGACAGTTTGCATTAATTAACCTGAAGTTTGATTGGTGCAGATATATATATATATAAATATAAATGTGATAAATATGATTATAAAAGGTAATATGTAATGACTTTATGATTCATTCTTGGCTGTACTGCTTAAATTTTTAGTAAATTGACAGAAAAACTAAATAATTTAAACCTTTTTTTTAAAAATTTAAATAATAAGAATATGTGCTGTGTTTCTTTTTCTTCTATAATAAGTTAATTAAATATATATATTTGTTTGTTTAAACATTTTTAACCAGGCGATTAAATCAAGAATTTTTTTTTTGGTCCAATACACCTCTTTAAGTGCTGAGGTGCCTTTTTTGTTTTTATTATTATAATATATATTTATATATATATAATATTTAATTTCATGTTGTATGTTTGGTGTGTTTTTTCCTTTAACTGAAGAAGCTAAATTAGCCTCCAGAGTTTAATTTTTAAGCTGCTGAACTTGAACACACCCTTTATAAAAAACACCAGCAATCTTTTTTCTTTTAATTTTTTAGACGTCAGATTGATACGTTAAAAAAATGTGCTTCAGTGTGTAAAAGCCACGAGGAGGAAAAGAAACGCTCCCGCTCATTTTTATTAGTGCTACAGCCGAGCCTGAGTGTGAGTGTGTGTGTGTGTGTGTGTGTGTGTGTGTGTGTGTGTGTGTTTATGGCTTAGACAAAAAGCGTGTATAAATTCAGCTAGTGCAACAATTGGCAGTCAGTCAGTGTGATTTTAAACGAGTTTCTATAAAAAAAAGAAAAAAAAAAAAGAAAGAAAAAACCCAAATCCTCTTAAAGTTGAGGCTCAACCATCAGATGTGATGAGAAAAGCAGAAAAAAGGAGGGAAAAGGAGGGAAAAGCAGCAGCAGCAGCAGCAGCGAGAGGAAGACAAGAAGAAAAACTGTTGCATATATTTTGCCACGAAGCCCCTGATGCTGTTTTGTGTCAGCTACAGGAAGCCCCTGATGCTGTTTGTGTCAGCTACAGTTTACAGTACTGAGGAAGAGGAGGAGGAGGAGGAGGAGGAGGAGGAGGAAGGTTCATCGCCTCCTGATTCTGCTTCACTCTGTGTGTTAATGTTCCTCCAGGTTAAAGAAAAATCCGCCAAGTTAAAAAAAAAAGTTAAAAACATGTGAAAACAGACTCGTGTGATTCAGTTTGAGAGCAAAAAAAAAAAAAATGTAATAATCGTCAGTTATGGAGAGGGTCACAAAAAGAGAGAGAGAGGGGAGAGAGAGAGAGAGAGAGAGACATAGAGAGAGAGAGAGGGAGAAAGAGAGAGAGAGAGAGAGAGAGAGACAGAAGGAGAGAGAGACAGAGTGAGTAAGAGAGAGAGTCAGAGTGAGTAAGAGAGAGAGAGAGAGAGAGAGACAGAAGGAGAGAGAGACAGAGTGAGTAGAGAGAGAGTCAGAGTGAGTAAGAGAGAGAGAGAGAGAGAGAGAGAGAGAGAGAGAGAGAGAGAGAGAGAGAGAGAGAGAGAGAGAGAGAGAGAGAGAGAGAGAGAGAGAGAGAGAGAGAGAGAGAGAGAGGGAAAGAGAGAAAGAGAGAGAGAGAGGATCCACTGGAGACCGACAGCCTCGAGGATCCAAAGCAGCTGATGATGATGATAGTTTTGGAGCTCCTCCTCTTCCTCCTCCTGAGTCAAGACGAGGAGTTCACCCACAGCGTCACGGTGATGTCACACCACACTCACACAATAAAAAGGTGCATTCAGGTCGTCTCTGTAAATTCGTAATGTCACTCAGAAGTCCAAATAACTTGATTCATTCATTAAGAAAATAACCCAAATAATTGTGGCCATGGTGAATAATGTGGTGATGAATTTGACCCGGGAGGACGACAGGAAGTGTAAAGATATAAATATAGTTATAATCTGAAAGTTGAAAAGAAGAAAAAAGAAAAAGACACAAGAAGGCAGATTTTTCCTTTAACGTTGTCGCTCGACCGTCAGCTGTAAATCCTCCTCTCCTCCTCGCCTCCTCGTTCACACACCATTTTTTTTTTCATCGTGTGTTCAGCACCGAAACGAACAAGTGTGACAGTTAGTTTAGTTTTCATCCCACTGGAACCATTAAAAGTCTCACTGGTTTTTCTTTTTGGTCCGAGAGTTTCCAGTCTGCTGCCAGTCAGGTGTGGAAAAGAATTCATTCATTCAAGTTAGTGTGAGATGAGTTTTTAGTTTGATTTGGTCGTATTTATATTTCTATAATATATATATATATATATGTGTCTTTTTATTGGTCCGTCTTTCTCTTTCTCTCTTTCTCTTCCCTTCTTCTTCTTCTTCTTCTTTCTTTCCTTCCTCCTCCTCTTCCTCCTCGCTCCTTTGCTTTTACCTGACTTCGTGGAAGTAGAGGTTGGCACATAGACACAGCAGCACGATGGACGCCAGCATGTAGTAGATCAGGTTCCTGAATTTAGGCTCCAGATCGCCCTGCCGGTACCAGAATATCTGAAGAGGACGAAAAAAAAGAAAGAAAAAAAAAGGTTTTATAACTTCATTTTTTTATTGCATCTTTTAAAAGTTTACAAAAATATGATGATAAAATAAATACTTGCAGGTTATAACTCCTTTTTCTCTCAATTGACTCTAAAATCTTTACTTTTTTATTAACCCTTAAACAGGCCTTACTAGTTATGTCATTTGCACCTGAAGGAAGGAAGGAAGGAAGGGAAGGAGGGAAGAAGGAAGGAAAGGAGGAAGGAAGGGAAGCAAGGGAGGAAGAAGGAAGGAAAGGAAGGAGGGAGGAACGAAGGAAGGTAGGAAGGAAAGAAGGGAAGAAGGAAGGTAGGAAGGAAAGAAGGGAAGAAGGAAGGAAAGGAGGAAGGAAGGGAAGGAAGGGAGGAAGAAGGAAGGAAAGGGAGGAGGGAGGAACAAGGAAGGAAAGGAGGGAGGAAGGAAGGAAGGAAAGGAGGGAGGAAGGAAGGAAGGAAGGAAGAAAGAAAGAAAGAAAGAAAGAAAGGAAGGACAGATGAAGGAAGGAATAAAGGACAGAAGGAGGGAACATTTACCCTAACAGCTGAACTTAGATCTGAGGAAGGAAGGAAGGAAGAAGGGAGGAAGGAAGGAAGGAAGGAAGGAAGGAAGGAAGGAAGGAAGGAAGGAAGGAAGGAAGGACAGAGGAAGGACTCGGGAGGACAACAGGAAGATTAAAGAGTCTGTATCTCCTGGTGCACGTTGTCTGTTTAAGGGTTAAATATTCAAAATAAATATTGATTAAAAAGGTTGTTTTATACAAATAACTGGCATAAAAATATAAAAAAACCTCCAAAATAATATTTAATATCTGAGTGATATCACCGGGGAATGACGGAGAAGAAAATATGGAGTCATATCAGAGCTGGAACACGCTGACGGGAGATCTGACCTCATAAAACAGGGAAAGTGTGTGTGTGTGCTTGTTTTTCTATCCTGGTGGGGACCACAACCTGACATACTACTAACCCGTGGGGACCGACTCCTGGTTTCCATGGGAACGAGCATTGGAATCAATAGCAAACAGCCTCCTGATAGGCCTGGTGCAGTTTTTTGGGAAAAAAAAAAAAAAAAAGGTCCCCACAGGGTTGGTTTTCCTGAGTTTGTGTGTACCCCACAGTTCACACACGGTGGGGACCTTTTCCTGACAAAGTGTGTATATTAGCTTAAGCGTATTAGCATATTAGCTTAGTGATTAGCCCCCTGGTTTAGGGTTGGAGTTTCAATCCAACATTTGTTCAAATACTGAATATGAATTGTACTGTGGCTAACATTGATGTCAATTGTATGCTAATAGACGTTAGCATTATGGGTCCCAACGAGGGGGGCAAAATTCAGTTTTCAAATTTATGAGAGAGTTATTGATATTTCAAGCCATTTTTTTGTTCAAACAGAATTATTATGATGAATTTAGGAGTTAAAATTACGTCTCTAGACCCTTTGGAAAGGCTGGAACCCAGTCAGGGTCCCCACGAGGTAGTAAAAACATGTGTGTGTGTGTGTGTGTGTGTGTGTGTGTGTGTGTGTGTGTGTGTGTGTGTGTGTGTGTGTGTGTGTGTTACCAGCACTATGGTGGATCCACAGGCTAACAGGATGCACACCGCGAAGAAGACATTGAGCGGTCGTGGCGGCAGCGAGGGGAAAACAAACGAGCTGATCACCGTTACCTAGGAGACACACACACACACAAAAAACACAGTTAAAAAAGCTGAAAGACTACAGATCTTTAATAACTAATTAAACTTTAATTAACCTTTAATATCTTGTATAAATTCACACTTATGTTATGTTGCAGCTACACAAGTCTTTAAATTCCTCCTGGAGATTTTAAAGTTTTATTATGTAATGATTTTTTTTTTGTTTTTTGTAGTTTTTTATTATTAAATCCTTGTTTATTGTTTATTTTGTAGTTTCTGTCTTGTTTTTATGAATGTTTCTTGTTCTAAAATCTCCTGGACAAGTGATTTTAATCTCAATGAGACTGATTAAATAAATAAATAAAGATTAAATAAATAAATAAAGATTAAATAAATAAATAAAGATTAAATAAATAAATAAATAAATAAAGATTAAATAAATAAAGATTAAATAAATAAATAATGATTAAATAAATAAATAAAGATTAAATAAATAAATAAAGATTAAATAAATAAATAAAGATTAAATAAATAAAGATTAAATAAATAAAGATTAAATAATAAATAAATGAAGATTAAATAAATAAATAAAGAATAAATAAAGATTAAATAAATAAATAAATAAAGAATAAATAAATAAATAAATAAATAAATAAAGATTAAATAATAAATAAATAAAGATTAAATAAATAAATAAATAAATAATGATTAAATAAATAATGATTAAATAAATAAATAAAGAATAAATAAATAAATAAATAAAGATTAAATAAATAAATAATGATTAAATAAATAAATAAATAATGATTAAATAAATAAATAAATAACTAAAGATTAAAAAAATAAAGAGGAAATGTAGTTTAACGTGGCGTTTGTGTGACAGGAGACTCGCTGTGATTCATTACAAGAAAATCAGGAAATGGACACAAAAAAAAAGAAGAAGAAGAAGAAAGACAGAAGCACTTTTCATTCTGCAGAAAAAGAAGAAGAAGTGAAAAAACAGTTGAATCATTGTTTTAACTTTTCCTCTTTTAGTCTGCGGTGAAGATTCGTAGAAACACTGATGGAGGAGTCAGAGATTTAATATGTGTCATATGTGTAAAGCTGATTAATTAACACACTAACATTATAAAACATGGAGGAATCAATTATTTTAAAAAAAGGAGCCTCGATGTGCTCAGTAAACTTAATACGCTGCACGATGTGTCGCTAACGTTTCGCATGACTTTTCAAATCGCCGATGTCGGATCAATTAGGACCGTTCAGAGACTTAAAACGGGAGCCAGCGCTGATAGCGGAGGGAAAATAACTCAACGCATTCCTAATAGAGAAGTTTTTAATGGACGCACATAACTTCTAAATTATAAATCATCTTGTCCTGTAACGCTCATTCATGTGATCGGACGCTTAACCAAGAAAATGTCAAGTAGAAAAAGAAGAAGAAGAAGAAGAAGAAGAAGAAGAAGAAGAAGAAGAAGAAGAAGAAGAAGGAGTTTAACCCTCCTGTTGTGTTCGAGTCAAGGAAGGAAGGGAGGAAGGGAGTAAAGGAAAGGCGGCAGGGAGGGAGAAAGGAAGGAACGACAGAAGGAAGAAAGGGGAATGGAGGACGGAAGGAAGGAAGGAAGGAAAGGAAATAAGGAAGGTAGGAAGGAAGGATGGAGGAAAGAAGTCAGTAAGGAAGGAAGGTAGGTAGGAGGGAGGGAGGGAGGAAGGTAGGAGGGAGGGAGAAAGGAAGGAGAGAGAAAGGAAGGAACGACAGAAGGAAGAAAGGGGGATGGAGGACGGAAGGAAGGAAGGGAGGAAAGGAAATAAGGAAGGTAGGAAGGAAGGACGGAGGAAAGAAGTAAGGAAGGAAGGAAGGTAGGAGCTCATTCATGTGATCGGACGCTTAACCAAGAAAATGTCAAGAAGAAGAAGGAGAAGAAGAAGAAGAAGAAGGAGAAGGAGGAGAAGAAGAAGAAGGAGAAGGAGGAGAAGAAGAAGGAGAAGGAGGAGAAGAAGTAGAAGAAGGAGAAGGAGGAGAAGAAGAAGAAGGAGGAGGAGAAGGAGGAGAAGAAGAAGAAGAAGGAGAAGGAGGAGAAGAAGAAGAAGAAGGAGAAGGAGGAGAAGAAGAAGAAGAAGGAGAAGGAGGAGAAGAAGAAGAAGAAGGAGAAGGAGGAGAAGAAGAAGGAGTTTAACCCTCCTGTTGTGTTCGAGTCAAGGAAGGAAGGGAGGAAGGGAGTAAAGGAAAGAAGGCAGGGAGGGAGAAAGGAAGGAAGGAGAGAGAAAGGAAGGAACGACAGAAGGAAGAAAGGGGAATGGAAGGGAGGAAAGGAAATAAGGAAGGTAAGAAGGAAGGATGGAGGAAAGAAGTAAGTAAGGAAAGAAGGTAGGAGGGAGGGAAGGAGGGAGGGAGGAAGGAAGGAAAGAAGTAAGGAAGGAAAGAAGGTAGGAGGGAGGGAGGAAAGAAGGAGAAGAAGAAAGAGGAAGGTAGGAGGGACGGAGGGAGGAAAGAAGTAAGGAAGGAAGGAACAACGGAGGAAAGAAGTAAGGAAGGAAGGAACGACGGAGGAAAGAAGTAAGGAAGGAAAGAAGGTAGGAGGGAGGGAGGAAAGAAAGAGAGGAAGGTAGGGGGGAGGAAGGACAGAAGGAAGGAAGAAAGGGAGAAGGAAAGAAAGACAGAAGCAGAGAGGAACCACAGATGGAAGGAAGGAAGGAAGAAAGGGAGAAGAAGGAAAGAAAGAGAGAAGGAGAGAGGAAGCACAGATGGAAGGAAGGAAGAAAGGGAGAAGAAGGAAAGAAAGAGAGAAGGAGAGAGGAAGCACAGATGGAAGGAAGGAACCCAAACGGCAATCTGACGTTTAAATTAAGTTGCACTGTTAATACAGTAATTACGGTAGCCCTGGCTTTAGTCTACCGTAATTACTGTAGTAGAGAACTGAATATTTCCCTTCATAAAAACGTCATAAAACAGTAAAATCAGATTATCTATAGTGGAGAAACTAATACGTATAATACATGAAAGAATATAATAAACCAAAAAACTTAAAAAGAGAGAAGAAGAGAATTATAATTATACTTACTAAAACAACCAAAGACGTAAATCCCCCCACTGCCAGGTTGATGATTCGGTCCTGCGAGAAAAGAGACGTCAGTTTATACAAAAATCATTAAAGCGTTAAAATATTAGCAAATATTCAACAGATGGCCGAAAACAACTGAAGATCTACGTTAAAACTTATTTGACGTTTTTAATTTTTTATTATTATTTTTTTCTAATTTGTTATTGTTACAGTTTTTTGGGGGTTTTCTTTTTTTTGTGTCTAAGATATTTGTGAAGAAAAAGTCTACACCTTGTTTCTGTGTCTTAATCTTAAAATCAATAAAAAAATAAGTGGGAAAAAAAAATTTGATGGTGTTTCAAAAAGGTTTCAAACATCTGGTAGTAACGTGTTAAAGTAGATTTTAAAGCAGATTTTCACCTTAAATAAATAAATAATAAATCGTCCCTGTACGTTAAAGGAAGTCGGAGCTCCGCCTCTTTCCCATCAGCTAAATAAAATCGTAAATAAATAAATAAAAGCAGAAGTTTGAATTCTTGTTGCAGCAGTTTTACCTGTGTTTTAACCATAGACTGTATAAAAGAAACATCCGTAACATCCGTGACGTCACCCATTGGTTTGTGGACTGCTGCTCGGAAGCCAATAGTTTCGAATCTGGGCAGCGCCATCTTGAAAATTTCAGGTGCATGCTGGGAAAAATAAAAACACGGACTCTACTTATATGGGCATGAGGCGGGGCCATGGACGGAGCTGGGAAGTTGCTATGGTTACGAGGGCTGGATCTCGAGGACATTGGTCAGTCAACCTGTCAATCAGGACGTAGCCACGTCCATTTCTTTTATACAGTCTATGGGATTTTCGTGCCTGGAGGCTGGAGCTGCATTTTTTTTCCTCTTTAAATTAACTTCATCCTCTTATTAAAACACATTTTTACTCTGAAAAAGGAAACAGTGACGTCTAAATAAATAAAAAAAACCCAAACACATGAAACCCTCGTCCTCCTCCGGTGTTTTACCCGTGCCGACGTTTCCCCAAACAGAGGTCTGTTGTCGAGGCCGCTGGTGCCGTACGTCCTGGTGGTGAAGTCATCCATTCTCGCCTCGGCAGACACACACGCTCAGCTCCGACCTCCTCTTCCTCCTCCTCTTCTTCCTCCTCCTCCTCCTCTTCCTCCTCCTCCTGTCGCCTCTCAGCAGCGCCGCCTCCTGGAGACGCAGGGCCAGTGCCGCATGCTTAGCCAGTCAGAGGGGGGAGGGGGCAGGGCGGGGGGCAGGGCGGGGCGCTGGGGGGGGGGGGGGGGGGGCTGTCAACAGTGTGATGGGGACATTACAGTGGCCGGCAAGGCTCAATTCTGTACCTGTGAGACAAAAGAAAGGGAGACAGAGAGAGTTATAGAAAAAAACCCCCATAAAAAATTCCTTTCCTTCCTCCCTTCATTTCTCCTTCTGTCTTTCTTTCCTCCCCCCTACCTTCCTCCCTTCCTTATTTCCTCTGTCCTGCTTTCCTTTATTCTTCCCTTCCTATTTTCCCTTTTGCTTCCCTTCCTCTGTCCTTCTTTCTTCCCTCCTTCAAACCTTCCTTCCTTCCTTCTTTCCTCCATCCTTCCTTCTTTCCTTTCCTCCCTTCCTTTCTCCTGCCCTTCCTTCCTCCCTCCTTTCCTTCCTCCTTCCTTTCCTCCTGTCCTTCCTTCTTCCTCCCTTCCTTCCATCTGTCTTCCCTCCCTCCCTCCCTCCTTCTCTCTTTCTTTCCTTCCTTCGTTCCTCCCTCCCTCCTTCTTTTCTTCCCTCCTTTCCTCCCTTCCTTCCTCCTGTCCTTCCTTCCTTCTTTCCTTTATTCTTCCCTTCCTATTTTCCCTTTTTCTTCCCTTCCTCTGTCCTTCTTTCTTCCCTCCTTCAAACCTTCCATCCTTCCTTCTTTCCTTTCCTCCCTTTTACAGTTTAACTAACTTTAATGAACAAAACTGAATTAAAAAAGAAAAGAAATCCATATATCGAACTTATTTTTTTTTTTAAGGGTCAGATTTACATAGAAATGCATGCAAGAGAAAATAATAATGATAAAAAAATAATTAGTATTTATAATAAAAATCTACAATTAAATCAAATAAGATAAAAGAATAAAAGAGAGAAAGTTCATTTACATCAAATTCAGCCTTTATAAGTAAAAAGTAAAATAAATAAATCAGCACATATCGGCCGTTAACTGATATATCTGTCAGGATTTAGTAGTTAATATTTAATGTGGCGCGCAGGACGCAAACAGGAAGTTAAATATAAAAAAAAAGAGGTTGAGTTTTAGTTTGACTCTGATCTCACAGCGGTTGGTTGGGTTTTTTTTCTTTTTCTGTGGTGATAAACGTTAAAAACACTTCACTGTTTCCCACACAGAGACTCAGGCAGGTACATTTAAGGTGGTATATTAAAGGTGGTATATTAAAAGTGGTATAGTAAAGCTGGTATATTAAAGGTGGTATAGTAAAGGTGGTATATTAAAGGTGGTATATTAAAGGTGGTACATTAAAGGTGGTATAGTAAAGGTGGTATATTAAAGGGTGGTGTATTAAAGATGGTATATTAAAAGTGGTATATTAAAGGGTGGTATATTAAAGGGTGGTATAGTAAAGGTGGTATATTAAAGGTGGTATATTAAAAGTGGTATATTAAAGGTGGTATATTAAAAGTGGTATATTAAAGGGTGGTATAGTAAAGGTGGTATTTTTGGTGACCTAGTTCAGTTCAGTGTTTCCCATACAGTATTATTAATAATTAAAGTCTTCTATGTCGGATATAAACCTTCCTCCTCTTTTTCAGCCACATCTACGATCTCTATCTGTCAGAAACTCTGCACTTCCTCTATTTTCAGGTGCGATAACGACTGCGGCCGGCTCTCCGTCCTTTTCAGAGACGAACTGACTGAGAAAAGAGGAAGTTGAAAATCAGAACAAACTACTTCTTCTTCTTCTTCTTTAAATCAATCTCAACTTAAACTCTGAACTAAACTGAGCTCTGAGCTCTTTTAAAAAAGGCCAGAAGAGCTTCAAAAACTCAAAAGTCACACCAGAAGTGAAACTATAATTAAATTAAAGACTCGATAGATAATTATTGCATCACTGTTTAGATATTTCATTGATTCTTTAAGGAGGTCTGACACTAAAACTACTCTTATTAGACGATATTAAATGATATTATTTGTCATTTTAAGACTCATTTTATGCCATACTTGCAGTTAATATTATAATATTGGTTAAAATACCATAATTACCTAATTCAGAGGTGCCATGAATACTAGTTTTACCTTAATGCAATGCATCATAATGGATTTTTAACACATTTTACATAATTTGACACAATTTATTTAGATTAAAAAGTGTTGTTTTTGGTATATGACCTGCTCAATATTGAAAAGACGCTCTAAAATTTGAATGTAGAAATACTGGTGGTTAACCCATTTGACATTTTCAGCAGCATTCAGTCTTACTTTTGGTTAAAAAAATGGTCATTTCAAATGATATAAAACCAACAAAAATATAAAAATGTACATTTTCACAAACCCGATGCTGCTTTTAAAACTATTTTTTAAGATATTTTTGAATTGCTCATCTTGCTAAACCTTTATTTATCACTGACTGTTTCAAAAAAAAAGATAAAAAACAAACAAACAAATTTTCCACTCTCAGTTTAGCAGCAGCTGAGATTGTCACTACTAAGAGAATAGTTGCTCCACCTTAAATTAAGTGACCCTGGGCTAGGTTATGCTAGGCTATGCTAGGCTAACCCCTTCACTATAATCAGCAGGTGTCAAACAGGACGTAATTATTAGTTATTAGTTCTGAACATGACATTTTTAATTAGTTGTGGTTCTGCCAAGTTCCAACGCAACACTTTTTCTCAGCTTGTTAGTTTTGGTTTCAGAAAATGTGAAGAAACACTTGAAATCTGACGTACCTCAGCTAAAACCAAAAGGAGGAACAAGCCATGATGAAATGTGTTTGTCTGAATCACATTGAGTCATTTACTGTAGCGTTGCAGCTGGGAACCCAAACTAAGGCAGAGATTTCCAAGTCGGACTTGATTATTGTCACTTTTTGTGCAGTTTAATGTAAAATGTGTCTAATATAAAAGCAGAAATCTCAAAGTTTCAAAGCTAAACTAGATTTCTGTGTGAATAAGAAAAAAACACTTTTATACCAATTTAATTGCATGTAGTGCTGGGTGGTTTACCGGTTCACACCATAGACTGTATAAAAGAAATGGACGTAACATCCGTGACGTCACCCATTGGTTTGTGGACTGCTGCTCGGAAGCCAATAGTTTCGAATCTAGGCAGCGCCATCTTGAAAATTTCAGGTGCATGCTGGGAAAAATAAAAACACGGATTCTACTTATATGGGCATGACGCGGGGCCATGGGCGGAGCGGGGAGGTTGCTATGGTTGCGAGGGCTGGATCTCGAGGACATTGGGCAATCAACCTGTCAATCAGGACGTAGCCACGCCCTAATGCATACCCTGCTTTATCGTCACATATAAAATCAGTGGTATGACATTTTTGGTCATACCACCCAGCACTAATTGCATGTAATTTATGTTTTTTTTTAATAATCTCAAACTTCCTGGAGTAATTCTTTACTTTCTCTGCCTGACTAAATCTTGCACATCTGTAGGCATCAGCTCTCGTTTAACTACACTTAATCTTTTTTTTTTTTTTTTTTACACATTAACTGTAGAAACGACTTCACCTCACATTCGTTTCACAGCACGCCTTTTTTTTTTTTTTTTTTTTGCACGCTGATGGCAGCTGTGTGGTTGCTTCTTTCCTTTTCTGGGTCAGAAGGCAGCAGAGCAGGAGAGGAAATGTAAAAAAAAAAAAAAAAAAAAAAAAACCCTAGCAGAGCTTTCTCAGCAGAAAAACAAGAGCTTCATTATAAACGGAGCATTAAAGTGGCCTAAAGCTACATTCCTGCTCAGCCTTGTGATCCACTAAGACTCCTTAAACAGAGAACCTGCAACTTATCCCAGCACACAGATTACAAATGTTTGGTTTCACGTGCGAATGAATAAAAAAAGTGAATAACAACAATAACCCGAGCTTTTTAATGCGCTCATTTTACAGCTGGTCAGATTTATATTGGTGGTGTGTTATTATAGGAGCTAAAGCCGATTAAGTCGATTAGTTGCTATAATATTTTAATAATCGAGTCATTTTTTTTCATTTAAAAAGTAAAACTACAAAGTAACTTGTTCAAGCTTCTTAATTTGTGAATATTTTGGGGTTTTTTTGGGTCATCTGTGAGATTAAAATGAATATAAACTGATTATTATTTCGTGTTTTTAGGACAAAAACTAGATTTTAGGTCACATATTGGGCTTTGAGAGGCAGTAATTGACCAAATATGTACTCAATTCATCAAGAAAATAACCTAAAAGATGAATTGATAGAGAAATTAATCATCTATATATTATAATAATGATAATTTGAGGGGGGGGGAAGGCCATTACAAGTTCTGATCAACACTAAAACACCAAAAAAAATAACTAAAATATTAAATGTAATGAAGTTCAGTGACATAATAATAAGTAATAATAATAATAATAATAAGTAATAATAATAATAATAATAAGTAGACAAAGATTGAGACGTTTTCAATCCATGAAATTCAGCATTGATGTGTTTCATCATCACACAGCAGTCTTATAATTTAATTTACAGCTCAATAAACAACATTTTAGAGTGCAATAGCTCTTTAATTGTTGTGTCATGAAGTTATAAGTGTTAATAAGAAGAAGGTTAAGCTCTAAATATACTCCACACAGCTTACCCCTTGTTGTAGCGCTCCCTACAGTGATCTTATATATATATTTTATCACCTATTGGAGAGTTAGAGTATTTAAATCAGCTATGCAGCAGTACGGCAACATATTATAAATTCATATCAAACAGGAAATTAAAACTGGTATACTGGATGAAATCACCAAACCACCGAATCAGTGAAATAGCTTTCTTTTCCCTCTGACCGTTAAAAGAGCTCCTTTAAAATCCATAGCGTCACCACAAAAATGCATTTCCTCAGCAGTCTGAGTTCGTCATGTTAAGAAGATATCTGCCACATTTTACAGTCTTTGAAGCATCAGATTACCTCAGACAGCCTTTAGTAACACAAGGAGAGACTTCACCAATGAATAATGCTGTAATATTGGAATATATCTGCTTGATTTGACTCTGAAGTTGCTGCAGATCAATTTTAAATACTTTTTTTTGCACATAAAGAGGACTGTGGATAACAAAAGGAGAGATTGAATCAATGAATAATAGTGTAATATTGAAATATATCTGCTTGATTTGACTCTGAAGCTTCATCTTAGCTGCAGATTAACTTTTAAATACATTTTTTTGCACATAAAGAGGACTGTGGATAACAAAAGGAGAGACTGAACCAATGAATAATAGTGTAATATTGAAATATATCTACTTGATTTGACTCTGAAGTTGCTGCAGATTAACTTTTAACTACATAAAGAGGACTGTGGATTCATCACATACACTGTACACATTATGAAGGGATCTTGTACTGGTCAGTATTACATAGATAGAGATGATTACAGCTAGTAAAACAGGTTTTAATGTCCATTTCAGGCTCCTGACTGTTAGTTTAAAAACATCTGTGACCTCATCCTGTACTGCAAGTTTCTGCTGACATTTAGAGATCCAGTTAAAAACATACTCAGCATGTTTTGGTATAGGGATAAAATGACCTGAATGACAGCAGCAGATAACATTTCTGTAACTAAAATCAGTGAAAGAGGTTTTCCCCCTCGCTGTAATCATTCCTCCTGTTAATACTAACCATGAAAATATCTCCTTCACAATCACACAGTCTGAGTTAGTCATGTTAAGTGGATATCTGAAACATTTGAGTCTTTTTTTTAGCATCAGATTCCCTCTTTCTGTTTCCTCAGACAGTCTTTAGTAACACAAGAAGAGACTGAACCAATGAATAATAGTGTAATATTGAAATATATCTGCTTGATTTGACTCTGAAGCTTCATATTAGCTGCTGATCAACTTTTAAATACTTTTTTTTTGCACATAAAGAGGACTGTGGATAACAAAAGGAGAGATTTAACCAATGAATAATAGTGTAATATTGAAATATATCTGCTTGATTTGACTCTGACGCTGCTGCAGATTAACTTTTAACTACATTTTTGCACATAAAGAGGACTGTGGATTCATCACATACACTGTAAACATTATGAAGGGATCTTGTACTGGTCAGTATACATAGATAGAGATGATTACAGCTAGAAAAACAGGTTTTAATATCCATTCCAGGCTCCTGACTGTTAGTTTAAAGACTGACTTGAAACATCTGTGACCTCGTCCTGTACTGCAAGTTTCTGCTGACATTTAGAGATCCAGTATGCATGTTTTGGTATAGGGATAAAGTCTGCAGGAGTTTTATGACATCTCCATTTCACATCTTATGACCACTATTAGCTCCATTACCTTTTGCTAAGCGATGCTAAGCAAACACAAACACCTTTTAACTCTAACAGCTGTGTGAGTTTTTATCTATTCTGCAGCTTTAGGGGTTAAAACACAACCTCACTAATCATATGTTAGAGTTAAAGTGAAGAATAAGGTAAATATAAAATGACCGACAAAAGCTTTAGTGTTTACCAGGCCAAACAGTGAGGCAGGTGGCTAACGATGCTAAGCTAAACCATTCAGACAACCACATAAAACAGATTAAATGTATATATAATGTAAGTTTAAACTGTCTAATAAAAGCAGACAAACTTGCCTTATATCGTCCGTGTTGACTCGGCTGGGAACATAACTTTAGAAAAAGCACGTAAAGGGGTCACGTATGAGTTAAAGGGAATAATACTGCTGGTAGCTCCAGTTCAAGCTGTTAAAGGCGAGTTCAGGGACGCGATGAAGTTGGTTTCACGTTAGAGGGGAGAGTTAAGGGGAAAGTTAAGGGGGAAGTTAAGGGGAAACATAAATACTGATTTTAATTGGTTTTTACTAATGAAAAAGAGTGTTGTGTTAATTCATTTCACACAAAAATAAAATAAAATATATATACTGTATTTATTGTATTATTTGTGTCGTATTCTTTCTGTTTTGTAGGACAAGAAAAAAAGGAAATGGAAACACAAATAATATAATGTAGTTTATTTCATTTTTAAAACTATATTTATTGTATTGTCTGTATTCTATCTATCTATCTATCTATCTATCTATCTATCTATCTATCTATCTGTCTATCTATCTATCTATCTGTCTACCTATCTATCTATCTATCTATCTATCTATCTATCTATCTATCTATCTATCTGTCTATCTATCTATCTATCTATCTATCTAGTAAGTAAAGTAAATATTACAAAATAAAATTTAAAATAAACATCTAAACGTCTAAAATGCAGGTAACAGCAATTGATTTTCCCTTTTTCTTTTTTTGTTGTATTATTTATAATGTATATATCTTAAATGATATTCATATTTTTAATGGTTTTATTTTTATTTTTATTCCTTTTGGGGTTTTTTTCTGTCCAATAAAGCATTAAATACCCAGTGAGGCAGCAGTATGACCACCGCACCACCACCCACTCTATTTACAGTTTATATATGTTCATTTATTTGATATATATATTTTTTCCCCTTCTTTTATATGTTTGTCAGATTTGCCTGATTTGTGTGTTTGGTATGCGCAGCCAATACCCAGATAAGTTGCAGCACATGATCGAGATGGCACGTAGGGTTTACTGGGTGTGACCAGATGTCAGCTGCTCAGTTGTGTAAAGATTTCATTCTGAGTGAGTGTGAATGCATCCTCAGTGACCTTACATACGCTACACAACACGCTACACAACACGCTACACAACACACTCTGACTAAGCTGTCAGGAGGCAAAGGAAGGATAAGAATGAGCAGGTTTAGGTTAAGTGTTTTGTTCCTTCAGTAATTAGACTGTTTACCCTCCTGTTGTCCTCGAGTCAAGGAAGGGAGGAAGGGAGGAAATGAGGGAGGAAGAAGGAAGGAACGACAGGAGGAAGGAAGGGAGGAAAGGAGGGAGGAAGAAGGAAGGAAAGGAGGGAGGAAGGAAGGACAGGAGGAAGGAAGGGAGGAAAGGAAAGAAGGAAGGACGGAGGAAAGACGGAAGGAAGGAAGGTTTGAAGGAGGGAAGAAAGAAGGACAGAGGAAGGGAAGCAAAAGGGAAAATAGGAAGGGAAGAATAAAGGAAAGAAGGACAGAGGAAATAAGGAAGGGAGGAAGGTAGGGGGGAGGAAAGAAAGAGAGAGTAGGACGAATAGAAATCAATGTAATGCCATGCTATGTCTCCATAAGTGACCTATAGGTCAACTGTGTGTGTGTGTGTGTGTGTGTGTGTGTGTGTGTGTGTGTGTGTGTGTGTGTGTGTGTGTGTGTGTGTGTGTTAAGGGAATGAACAGTTGTAACACCAGCATTTCCCAATCTGGGATAATAAAGTTTACTTTGACCTTATCCATGTTTGAGCAATAAAGCCTTAACCCTTTATAGGACACTCATTGAAAGGAAGGGAGGAAGGAAGGAAGGATGGAAGGAAGGAAGGAAGGAAGGGAGGAAGGAAGGACGGAGGAAAGAAGGGAGGAAGGAAGGTAGGGGGGAGGAAAGAAGGAGGGAGGGAGGAAGGGAAGAAAGAAGGAAGGAAGGAAGGAAGAATCTGTCCATCTGTCCTTCCTCCCTCCCTCCTTCTCTCCTCCCTTCCTTCTTTCCTTCCTCCATCCCCCTTTCTTCCCCCTTTCTTCTTCCTTCCTTCCTTCTTTCTTCCCTTCCTCCCTCCCTCCCTCCTTCTCTCTTTCTTTCCTCCCCCCTACCTTCCTTTCCTTCCTTTCTTTCCTCTATCCTTCCTTCCCTCCGTTCCGTCCTTTATTCCTCCCTTCCTTTCAATGAGTGTCCTATAAAGGGTTAATAAGTAAAAAAAAACTAAACAAATCAGCCACTAGAGATCATAATTAGTTTCTCTTTACTTTCCCCTTAACTCCCAATCTGAAGCCAACTTCGGCGTCGTAGTTCCCAGTATTACTGTTGAGCCGACCAGCAGTTAGCCAAACTCCAGTCAGTATTTAAGCAATGTCAGAGTGGGAGTCAATCGGTTTCCCACTTTATAAATGACTCAAACCTCTTTAAAGATAGAGAGCTGCAGTGTACAGTCAGACACTAATATAACTTAACTTGCCAAACTCCATTTAAATATCAATGAATGCAGCAGTGAACATTACTGGGAAGAAGTATCTCATTTTTAATCACTCACTCACTTACTGAAATTTAATTATCAATAAAATAATACAGGATTTTTTTTTTTTTGGTTATGATGCCAACATAATGCCATGATGTCACAACTCATAGATATCTGAGAAATGTGACCTCCCCCCCCACCTATACACACTGCTTTATGTAAGATGTAAAAATTAATTGTTGTATTTTTAAAAGCTTGTTATATTTATCCATTGTGTCAAATCTTCACCTGAAAAGAAGTGACTAAAGCTGTCACATAAATGTAGTGGAGTAGAAAGTATAAAGTATAAAGTAGCATCACATACAGTAGAAATCCTCAATTAAAGTAAAAGTACATCAAAATTGTATTTAAGTACCAATACTTGAGCACAAAGTTATAAAACTATAAACTTTCAGAGCTAAGTTAACACCAGCTTCTTATAACACAATTCCACCACTCCAGAAGAGTCGAGCCAAGTCTTTTAAAAACACTTATTTATACAATTAAGCAATTTTGGTGCTTCATATGTGATCCCAAACCAAACACGGGAGTCACAGAACAATTTCAGACAATCCTAATCCCCCTTTTTTTCCCCACTGTGTGAAGTGAAGCAGCTTTATAAACTCATAATTAAATCACACATTAAATCGTCTAAATTGTGAATGGAGTTTGGTATGAGAGTCTCTGCCTGGAAAATAATTTAAAAAGTGATCTGATATACGTTGTAAGAGAAAAGTAAGGGTCTTACTCACCAAGGCTGTCTGTAGTGCTGCAGGGTTGAAGTCACATCAGCTCTTGCTTGTTTCTATGCAGCACCTCTGGGTCAACTTTCTGTCTAATTACAAGATAATAAGCATAAATCTCTCATTCCTCAAGCTGCTAAATAAAGTTATATGTCTTTGATCTCAGTGGGGGAAAAAAAAAAACCAACCCTCAGATCTGAGTCGGTGGGGTCCATATACGTACCATAATCTCCCCCCTCCTCATGTAAGCATCACATGAGGAGAGTGTGACAGGCCCAGCGTTTAATCCCAGCAAAAAGAAAACTTCAGTCACACATTAAAGAACGTCATGAATGTTAGCATGAAAAATGACTCATTAAACCGTGAGGCTTAATATAGAGAAACATTGCAATGATGTAATTAAAAATCAAATTACTTAACTCATGACATTGATCTAAAAAAAAAACTTAGTTCAGTGCTGCGAGAACATTACACATAATTTAACCTCAGGATGATTCTTTAAGAGTTCAGCCAGATTATAACGCATTAGAGATATATGGTTTGGTTCATTACTATTATCTCTGTTAGTTTCTAGTCTTTTTTTTCCACTGAGGATCCAAAACTCATATTGTCACATTTTTATTCACATTCTGTACTTTTTTAGTGTAGTAGTGTTGTTTCTCAATGTTTTAGAGACATTTTAAGTGCAGCTTTTGGTGCGACAATCTTCAGTAAAGTTTAGACAAAAACAAAGCGAGTCAGTTTTGAATTATTTTAAGATGAACTATTCCTTTACCAAAACCATACAGAGAAATAATCATGTTTAAAAAATATATCACAAAAAATCACAAATACAAAAGACACACAATAACACATCAGGTCACTTCATAACAATAAATGGGACGGGGGGGGGGGGGGGGGGGCTCGGTCCTCAGAGTATGGGAGAGTCCAGAAACACTTCAGTATGCATACACTTTGACTTTGTGGACCTCAAAGTCCTGACATTCTCTCTTCCTGCTGTAGTAGAAAAACGTGTCATCTCGACGCTGGAGCTTCTTCACAAAGCCGGTGTCTGGCCATCTCTCAATCTGACACAGAAACAAAAACAGATGTCAAATATAAAATATATTTAGAACTGAGTATATATCTTACTTAACTAAGAAAGAAAAGTGTTTAAACAGTGATACTATTTCTTAATTAATTACACAACTACACATTAAAATCAGAGTATTTACCAAAGCTCCCTGTTTGACTTGTATGTACTCCAGTTCATCTCTGTAGCCTGCCTGTTGAAATCTGAACAGGTTTTCCACTTCGACTGTCCATTCTTTGGCTTTGCTCATCGACTTCGGCTTGGAGTTTTTACCAGTGACACAGGCCATAGTGGTGATGCTGAAAGATATCTCAGAAATGCACATATTATTATTTTAAATAGCTGTTCAACAGATTTGTCCCCATAATGACTAACAAGACATAAAAGGAAAATGCCTTGTTACTGCTGTGCTTTCTGTAGTAGATAATTCAGATTTAACTATTTAACATAGGGTGGATTAGAGTAATGTGGGACACTTTTTGCAATTCTGACTTGTTCACCATATTTACATATTAATCCAATGCATTATATCAACACCTAATATCATTATGAAATCCCTGAGATGTTTGCTTGTTTAATCAGAAGACAGATTGTAGATATTATACTGAAAAGGAAAATTACACATATATATTAATGCTCCCTGTGTCAAATCATTTCAGAATTTGTAGATTTTGTAATCTGGGACACTATTTTTTAGGTTTAGAAATACTTTGATTTATACAAAGCAGCCAAAACGTTCTGCCTGTATGTTTTTTTTTTTTTTTTTTTTTTTAAACTTTCTTATCATAAAGGTTAAAAACCTAGTAGCCAGTATGTTCACATGTGTAACACAATATAACTTACAGAGTTTGCATAATACCTGTTAGCTTTACAATAACTGAATAGAAAAATAGATAAATGCACTGGAGTCTAGTTGTCTCACATTACCTTAATTCACCCTATCATAAAAATATCCTGGGAAAATTCAGCATACAAATTATTCACCAAACATCATTTATATAGTTAAAAACACATCTAATAAAAGTGCTCTGATAGAATTTCAAGTTCAAGTTATTGGTGCTGCTTAATGAGTTTTAATATATGCCGAATTTAAAAACAGTGACTCTAATACTCTATTAAATGTGAAATAAGTTCATATAATGTGGAAATATTAATCTGTTAGTAGCGACACTTTAAAATACAGTATTGTTTGATGGACTTCAGTGCGTATCAGGCGAAAAATAAGCTGTTTTTTCCCCTTTTTATGAAGTAATTTGCTCACATTAACACATACTAACATGTTTAAGACATTATTAATAATTTATGTAAATGTTTAAAAGCAGTTTACTTACTTTATTTTCTCTAAAAAATGGCTTGAAACGACTTTTCCCCTTTTTTTCAGACGGCAGTTAGAAAACGGCTATATAGCTTCTCTTTGGTTGCTAGGTTACCGTGGACTTTTTTTTTTCACAAAAACTTTAAGATAAATGTTTCATCAACAATAACAATGAATGCTCGAGGTAGTACAACAGCAAACAACAAAAGGAAAAAAATAAAAATAAAATGCCAAATTCAAAAATACATAAATAAAGAAAAAGGGTAGAAGAAAAGTTAAAATAACTTCCTTCGACCGCAATTTGAAAACGGTTATACTGCTTCTCTTCTCTTCTGGTTGCTAGGTTACCATTAATTTGACAGAAAATAAAGAAAATTACAATTCATATTGTATTATAGTTAGTATTATTAAGCTGAAATTTGATTAAAGGTAGCATTTATTATGATATTTATAAACTTCATTTATTTATTGACAGCAGAGGGCGATGAACACATACAACTGCCATCAAATCGAGCAAAGAAGAAGGTTGCTAGGTTACCGTTAACTTTCTTCAACCGTTAGATGGCGCCAACTGACACTGCAGAAAATTGGCAGCGGAAAAATTAAAGAAAATTACAATTTATATTGTATTATAGTTAGTATTATGAAGCTTACATTTGAATAAAAGTGGTATTTATTATATTGTATATTTTTATATTACATTCTAATCGTCAAAAAACCCCGGAAGAATACTTTATTTATTTATTGACAGCAGAGGGCGATGAGTGCACATCAACTACCGTCAAAACGAACCCAGAAGAAGAAGAAGAGGAGGGCGGGATAATCACAACGCTAATGATGTTATCAAAATATGCTTCCTCTTAGTTCATTGTTTTTGTGACTTATGTACCTCAGATACGAAGAAAGACAAGCTGTAAGATGAGTTCATTTGCAGGTCGGATGAAGGAGTATCTTACTATCTCTGTGGACCGGTTCGACAGAGAGAACTTACATGCCAGGGCATATTTCCTCTCTCACTGTCACAAAGGTGAGCTTGTTTATATATATTTTAGGAATGTGATGTTTACCAGTCATAAAAAGCCTTCTAGCAACAGGTAATGACTTTGGGTTTGTCTATGTTATTGCTTTTAACAGATCACATGAAAGGACTGAAGGGACCAATACTGAAGAGAAAACTGCAGTTCAGGTAGAAGATAGTTGTAATGATTCCTCCTGTTCATACTGACCATTAGAAGATCCTTCATAATGTTTACAATGGAAGTGATGGAGGACTAAATCCACAGTCCTCCTTCTGTTTAAAAATGTATTTAAAAGTTGATCTGAAGCTAATATGAAGCTTCAGCATCCAAATGAGTCAAATCAAGTCTTCTATTAGTATTGCTTTAGTATTGCAGTAGTATTATAGTAGTATTGCAGTAGTATTATAGTAGTAGTATTGCAGTAGTATTGCAGTAGTATTATAGTAGTAGTATTGCAGTAGTATTGCAGTAGTATTATAGTAGTATTGCAGTAGTATTATAGTATTATTGCAGTAGTATTATAGTAGTATTATTGCAGTAGTATTACAGTGGTATTGCTGTAGTATTGCAGTAGTATTATAGTAGTATTATAGTAGTATTGCAGTAGTATTATAGTAGTAAAGTTCCTCTTTTTGTTACTATACTTCCACCACAGCTCAACAGGAAACACCAAGAGGAGATCTGATGCTATAAAGACTGTAAATGTGTCAGATATCACTTGATGTGACTAACTCACACTGCTGGAGATGAATATAAGCTTCACATCAACATTAAAATACATTTTATCACTGAATAACTGTGTGATGGGGATCTTCTAATATCTAGTATGAACAGGAGGAATGATTACAGTGAGGAAAATGCATTTCATTGTTCATGCACACCTGACTCACTGCTGTTTTAAGACATACTTAAAATGTTGTGAACCTATTATTTAAGATGAAGCTGTAATTTTCCTGTCTGGCACAGACTAATCTGTTCTTATTGTCACTGGTACTGAGGGAGGACACTAGATACAACTGGTTTGCAAACTATTAGATTAAAACAGTTTTGATGATAAAAATAATACTCATGGCACATTTCCATAAATGCTTTAAGTCACACTGTAAGTATTAAAAAGAATACTTTGGGAAACATATACAGAAAGTAAAATACTATAATAATAAAGTAAAACATTTATAACTTATTGAATTTGGTGTATCCTGAATTGGAGACCTGAACAAAGATTACAACTAGACAAATAAATAATTATAAATTTCTCCATTTCTGGTAAAAGCCATGATTTTAAATAGGAGATAGACAAATATATATATATATCAGTAATACTAATATATTGTTAACTTTGTCTCTGCTGGATTAATATTGTATTCTCTTTTGGTTTCAGTCGCATGGTCAGGCTGTACTGCTCCTTCGTGACCAAAGAACTTCTGCTGAGCAATCCCAAATATGCTTTCTGGGAGGAATACATCGTAAGTCGAATGTATTACTGTCATTTTTAGAGTATAGCAGACAGTCATAACAGCAAACTTACTAATATAATATCCAGAGTCATACATTTAGATGAAATAAAGTGTGATTCAGCTGTAGTTAAATGTTATTAACTGCTTTTCCTACTTTGACATGTGACTTGTGGACAAAACATGTCAAAATATCTGCTGTGAAAGACATTCATGAAACCTCTGGATATTTATATATCATTTAATATTGCTGTACAGTGTTAGGAGGATTTGAGGAGTTTGTTTTGGTGTGTCCACTACTTTACTTGACTCATTTATATTAACTTCAGTTGATTTCCAGAGTCATTTTTGGCCTTTATTAAAAAGCCATCATGTCTTACAGTTGCTTTGTGCTCTGGTAATTGAAAGCTGTGTCTCTTTTCTCTGTAGATTGCACTCATTATGTCTTTGTCTCCTGATAAATGATCTATTTTAGGTTCCTCTGGAGCTGGAGAGCCCAACTCAGATTTCTCTGGTGGATGAGGCATCAGGAGAGGTAAAAACAAAAAGAAAAGAAAAGATGATTTCCAGCCCAGACAGATATGTAAATTCAGCTCATCAGTTTAATAATCATGTGTCCTTTTTTTTTTACCCATCTTGTCTGTTGTTTGTTTGACAGAAAGAAGATCTTGTGGTCACGTTGCTCCCTGCAGGCCACTGTCCCGGCTCTGTGATGTAAGTCTTTGCAACAACACAACATGCAAGAAAAGTAATAATGATTTAAAATAAATGAATAAAATATCCAGAGCTTGAATCCCTCCTTTCGTTTTACCTGTAAGTAAATGGACTCCAATTCAAATTTTAACATGTTAACGTGGCCTCAGTGTGCAGTACTACACATTAATGGTACTCCTCAACTAGTAAAGTAGTTTAAAGACCATGAGAGGTTTGCAAGGAGAAATACAAGGCAAGATAAGGCAGATTTATTTATATAGCACAAACCCTCCAACCTAACTAATAGTTATAAAAATATAAAAAATAAAAACAAAGTGCAGAAAAATAGGAATTAAAGAGCATTAAATATACGATTGTAGCATAAAATAATGATTTGATTTGTTTTAAAATCATTAAAAGGATATAGAGTGCAAATAAAAGATTAAAATTTAAAGTGCTTTAAAAAAGTTCAATCGTAAGCACAGGAGAAGAGAAGTGTTTTTAACCTGGATTTTAAAATGTTCATACACAATACACAATATATTAGTCCTGCAACAATAAGCTGAGTGGTAATTAATTGTTTTGAGTCATTTTTAATTTAAAATAAATGTCCAAATTCTCTCGTTCCAGCTTCTCAAATGTGAATATTTTTTTGGTTTCTTTAGTAAACTGAATATCTTTGGGTTGTGGCCTGTTGGTCAGGACAAAATAAGACATTTGAGGTTAAATCTTTGGCTTTAGGAGACAGTGATTGATATTGTTCTGCATGTTATTATAGCGATATAACGACTAATTGATGGTTAGTTACACTCATACAATATAGAAAAAAAGGTTTTATATATCTGTGGTGGATTTTAAAACATCTGATGGAAAACTGTGTGTCTGTGTTGCAGGTTTCTGTTTGAGGGTTCCCATGGAAACGTGTTGTATACAGGAGACTTCAGGTTTGCTGTCGGAGACGCATCGAGAATCGAACACCTGCACTCTGGCAGCAGGTCGGGTTGCTAATGAACGTAGACGCTGTTTCCTGTCTCTCAACTCAAATGTTTAGGAGTTCGATCGTCTCTTCAAAAAAAAAAAAGTCAGAGATTTGAAGCTTTAAGAAGTTAACACACACATTTTCCGTTTTCTCAAGTGTATCCAGCAGATTTAAAAGATGTAACTTAAACAATGTAGAAGTAAATCAGTTAAGTAATGAAATTTACTGTATTTGAATGAGCTCAGTACCTTTCACTTTCACTGCAGCTGCTTCGCTTTGTCTCTTTAACCTTCCTGTCGTCTTCCCGGCTCAAATTGACCCCGTCTGTTTTGACTGTTCCTTCCTTCCTTCCTTCTTTCCTTCTGTCTGTCCTTCCTCCTTCTCTCTTTCTTTCCTTCCTCTCTCTTTCCTCCCTTCCTTCTTTCCTTCCTCCATCCCCCTTTCTTCCTTCCTTCCTTTCTCCCTCCTTCCTTCCTTCCTTCTTTTCTTCTCTCCTTCTTCCTTCCTTCCTTCCTTCCTCCCTCCCTCTTTCTTCCCTCCCCTCTACCTTTCTCTCTTCCTTCTTTCCTCTGTCCTTCTTCCTCTTTTATCTTTCTCCTTCCTTCCTTCCTTCCTTCTTTTGTCTGTCCTCCCTCCCTTCCTTCTTCCTTCCTTCCTTCCTTTTTTTCTTCCTTCCTTCCTTCCTCCCTCCCTCCCTTCTTCCTCCCTCCCTCCTTTCCTTCCTTCTCCCTTCCTTCTTCCTCCCTCCCTCCCTTCCTTCCTTGACTCGAGGACAACAGGAGGGTTCAATCTTTCATATTTGTTAATTGTGTTGTTGTTTCATGTTTCACACACAGAGTGAAGGATATACAGACTGTTTACCTGGACTCCACCTTCTACGATCCACGATACTACCAAATTCCTACTCGGGTAAGTTTTTTTTTTTTTTTTTTTTTTTAAGGATGGGAACGGATGGCAGTGAAACAGTGAATAGTGATGAAAATATGAAAGTTTTGGGAAAATAGTCGCACACGTTTCACTACCTGTTTGTCAAGCAAAAGCAACACAGGTCAAATACTTTGTGCTGACAATAAACTGAGAGGTGGAAGTATGAAGGTTGTATTCAGATCAAACCAGGCAGTGTGACGGACATCTACAGGGCTCAGCGGAGGCGCGTGTGTGTGTGTGTGTGTGTGTGTGTGTGTGTGTGTGTGTGTGTGTGTGTGTGTGTGTGTGTGTGTGTGTGTGTGTGTGTGTGTGTGTGTGTGTGTGTGTGTGTGTGTGTGTGTGTGTGTGTGTGTGTGTGTTTATTTATCTTCTAGAAGGTAACCGCTGTGAAACAATCAGAAAGTAATGTTTTATTGATCTGATTCATCTGCTTTCTCTTCACAGCTTCTCTCTCTCTCTCTCTCTCTCTCTCTCTCTCTCTCTCTCTCTCTCTCTCTCTCTCTCGCTCTCTCTCTCTCTCTCTCTCTCTCTCTCTCTCTCGCTCTCCCTCCCTCCCTCTCTCTGAGTCGTGAGGCCGACAGCAGAGTCTAATTTTACTTTTAACATTATCAAACAAACAGAAATGTCCTCTCCTCCTCCTCCTCCTCCTCCTCCTCCTCCTCTTAAAGTCTTTGTACTTGATTGTGTTGCATGATTTGTTCTGAATACAGCCAAAGTCATGGAAGTGTAAATTATATGAGAACAATAGAGCTAATCAATTGAGTCGTTTTTTTAAAGGAAAAAGGCCACAATTCTGGTTTCAGCTTCAGGACATTTGAAGACGTTACTATGAGATTTAGGGAAACTGTGATGAGCATTTTTCACAATTTATCACTTATTCAAGAAAATCATCATTTGTTGCAGCTCTAATATAAAATCATACAAAGATCACAGAAGTACAAATCACCTGTTTGTAGACAAAAGCTATAAATATGCTAAGAATGTGTCATGTTTTCTGTTATTTTAATGTGTTTGAACCATTTTATTTACTGTGTGTGTGTGTGTGTGTGTGTGTGTGTGTGTGTGTGTGTGTGTGTGTGTGTGTGTGTGTGTGTGTGTGTGTGTGCAGGAGATGTGTCTGAATGGTATCTCAGAGCTGATAGGAAACTGGATCAGTCAGAGTCCGTATCATGTCGTTTGGCTCAACTGTAAAGCTGCGTATGGATACGAATACCTGTTCACCAACCTGGGAGAGACGTTCAACACACAGGTAACACAAATACACATGTCCATATACACACATTCATACAGTTTTGCGTAAAGATCTCCTGCTTTAATGTTCACATATTTAATTGTTCTCTCAGATTCACGTCAGGAGTCTGGAGATGTTCAAGAAGATGCCTGAGATCCTGAGCTACGTGACGACCGATCGCAGGACACAAATCCATGCCTGTCGACATCCTAAGGTCCCGCTTTACATCTCTCACACACACACACACATACACACACAGGGTCTGTTCGGAACCGAATACTTTCCTACTACTCGTACTAACTCTGATGTCATTTGAAGTATGTAGTGTGTTTCAACTGTGTAGTATGTGATTTAGAGTATGTGAGCAGTTCCTGGATGGTTTACTAGATTCTCCAGAAATGCAGAGTATGCATCAAGAGCTGACTACTCACACTCACATTACCCAAGATGCAACGCTACTACTCACACTCACATTACCCAAGATGCAACGCTACTACTCACACTCACATTACCCAAGATGCAATGCAACTTCTGAAAAAAAACCCCAAAATACAAATGTCACAGGTAGCTACAGAGAGGGTACGTTCGCTTCCTGTTTTCAAAATAAAAGCACGAATTCTATCGTTATGGTTTTCTTAATAATAAAAGGCAACAGGTGTTTTATTTTTGTGAAAATGACAGGAAGTGTGTTACTCGCTACGGCTAACTTGAGCGTCTCCGAATTCTCAGGAACAAAACTTTAAACAGGTGTTATTCGGACACATTAGCGTCACATTATGGATCTAAAGGGCTACTTTACTTTCTTCCTAAAAAGGTTAGAAATGTGGATAAAGTGGTTTATTTACAGAGTTAGAGCTAAAATGAAATCAGCTTCAGCCTGATGATTTCAGCTCGGGTAGGAATGAAATGCATTGTGGGTAATCGTGTAGTTTACTACAGTGTGAACGGTCTGCTTACTAACTGGTCCTTTAGTGTGTAGTGTGTAGGATGGAAGTATATAGTATGTAGTATAGAAGTGTGTAGTAAGAAGTAAGTAGGTTTCGAAGACAGCCACATAGTATATTCAGGGTCTATTTCAAGTTATTCAGAGCCAGATGTAAAAAAAGAAGAATCTGTTATTCATTCAGAAGCTTAATTCACATACTGGACGTGGATCGACCGAGGATGAAAACATCTGTGTTTAGTATGCAGCACACATTTTACTGGAGTTGATGAGTGCAGGTGCAATAAAACCTTTTGCAAGTAAGAGTCAAGATTTCTATTCTGCAAGCTTGAATTAGTAAGAAAAGAGATATTTTCAGTTACTATTCCTGCAATCTCACATCCACTGCTGGTATGTTTTAGACTTATTCCTGTTAGAGTTCATAACATCAACCTAAAACAAAGAAATCCTACTGTGTGTTACTGTATAGCTTAAATAATAATATTTAACCCTCCTGTTGTGTTCGAGTCAAGGAAGGGAGGAAGAAGGAAGGAAAGGAGGGAGGGAGGGAGGGAGGGAGGAAGGAGGGAAGGAAGAAAGGGAGATGGAGGAAGGAAAAAAGGAGGAAGAAAGGAAGGAAGAAGGGAAGAAGGGAAGGAAGGAAAGGAGGAAAGAAGAAGGGAAGGGAAGAAGGGAAGGAAGGAAAGGAGGAAAGAAGAAGGGAAGGAAGGATGAAGGAAGGAAGGAAGGAAAGGAGGGAGGAAGGAAGGAAGAAAGGAAAGAAGGAAGGAAGGAAGAAGGGAGGAAGGAAGGAAGGAAAGGAGGAAGGAAGGAAGGAAAGGAGGGAAGAAGGGAAGTAAGGAAAGGAGGAAAGAAGGGAAGTAAGGAAAGGAGGAAGGAAGGAAGGAAAGGAGGGAAGAGGGGAAGGAAGGAAAGGAGGAAAGAAGGAGGGAAGGAAGGAAAGGAGGAAGGAAGGAAGGAAGGAAAGGAGGGAAGGAAAGAAGAAAGGAAGAGTCAAAACAGATGGGTCAATTTGACCCGGGAGCACAACAGGAGGGTTAAGTTATTATTATTACTATTTTAGGATAGCCAAAATAGGATAGGTCAAAATTCTGGCTGAGGCAGCTGTTATATAGTAATACTTTGGTGTTGTATACATTGGTCTAGCTGCTCTAGAAATAAAAAAATAATGCTAATAATTAAAAAAAAGTCGAGATTGAGTCCTGTTACATTTATTTAATTAACAATATTATAGCTTGTAGTCATGTTTTAACACTTCTGCTGCTTCATAGCTTTGGATTAAAGTGTCATTGTCCTTTTTAAATTAATCCATTAAGTCATGATCTGTGTGTGTGTGTGTGTGTGTGTGTGTGTGTGTGTGTGTGTGTGTGTGTGTTCGTGTGTGTAGGATGAAGAGTTTTTCCAAGGCAACAGGCTGCCGTGTGGCTGCACAGCCTTTGACGGGACTCCTCTTCGTATCATCAGCATCAAACCGTCCACCATGTGGTTCGGAGAGAGAATGAGGAAAACCAACGTTATAATAAAGTGAGAGCAAGTTCAGTCATGTCAGAGATTATTGGGAAAAAACAAACTCCTGCCAAGATCTGATTACACTTAAAATGCAGGTTCATAATCAGTTAGTGAAGTAGAAGATGATTGCAGTTAACGGGCAGCAAGCATCCCTCCTTCCTTCCTTCCATCTTCCTCCTTTCCTTCCTCCTCTTATTAATGTTCTCTTGATGCAAAAACTTCATTATCATCATTTCACCCTTTATATGTTTGTATCTTTATCTTCCTGTTCATGCATTTTAACTCTATTTAGCATCATATCTCCTCTTAGTGTTTCCTGTTGAGCTGTGGTGGAAGTGTAGGAACAAAAAGACTTTGCTACTAAAAACACTGTAACGTTGAAACATAGAAGATGAAGATTTGACTCATTTGGACGCTGAAGCTTCATATTAGGTTTTTACACAGAAGGAGGACTGTAGGTTTAGTCCTCCATCACTTCCATTGTAAACATTATGAATGAATCTTCTAATGGTCAGTATGAACAGGAGGAATCATTACAGCAAGATAAACAGCTTTAATGTTCATTTAGACTCCTGAAATTTGGTGGATGAGTGTTAAATTTGCCCTTTTTTGTTGCTGTTTCTCTCCAGAACAGGAGGCAGTTCCTTCAGAGCCTGCTTCAGTTTCCATTCCTCTTACTCGGAGGTAATTTCAATTATTAAACTAAAGTCATATTAATATCTCATAGTGTCTTATTGAAGCTTTTATTGAGAATTAACGACTGCTTCTTTTCTTATATACTGCTTTCACTTTCTTAACGTACATTTATACGTATAGTATTATAGTATTTCTGTATCTACTCATCTACTTTATCATTTTCAGATTAAAGACTTCCTCTCCTACCTGAAGCCGGTCAACATCTACCCTAGTGTTATTCCTCTTGGTCGCACATTAACCGAGGTGACACAGTTGTGAGTGAAGTTTCATTCATTTTGATTCTGTAATAATCTGCAAACCAACATTTTAAGCATTGGATGTAAAAGTTTTAGCTTCATATTTGTATTTAGCCATTTTAACAAGTCAAATAATGTTAATATGACTGTGAAGGTGATCGACAGAAAGTTAAACTCATTTTCTTTTAAAGCTTCTCAGTTGTGAAGATTTGCTGTTTTTCTTTATTTTTAGTGATAGTAAAGTGAATATTTTTGGGGTTTGAACGACTTGTTGAATAAAACAAGCAGTTTAAAGACTTCAGAAAGTTGAACAAGGCATTTTTCATAGTTTTCAGATATTTTATAGACCAAACAATTAAAGAATAATCTCCAAATGAATCAATAAAGAATATAACTGTAAGCTGCAGCTCTTAAATTCACCTTAAAGGAATATTACACAGTGCTGAGGCCAATTGATAAATTAAAAAAAAATTAGGGCTGTCAAACGATTAATTTTTTAAATCAAGATTAATCGCAGAATTTCCATAGTTAATCACAATTAATCGCGTTTTGAATCGCATGTTTAAAATCCTGTTATTTTACATTTGAAGGCAGTTTTAAGCCCATAATGTAAAGCATTTCTTACCAGAGTGTCTTAACTGGGAATCAATCACGGCTCTGCTGCGACTCCCACACTCCAAAATGGTCCTTTGGTGGAGCTGAGGCTGGCTTGGCTGCACCTGGGTGTTTAGCGTGGAGGTGCTAACTCAAACTCCACGTACTCCGGTGGTAGTTAAACTCCGTTTGACACAGGTTGCATTTTACTTTTGACTTGTCAACTGAAGCGTCTGGAAGTGTTTTAAAGTTAAACAAGCCGTTCAAAAGTCCAGTAGCTCTCTTACTTTCCATCAGCGCGGTAGGTTTACTGCAGGAGGCCACTTCAAAGCATAGCGCTACAGCTAGAGGAGCCGTCTACGGGGGAGTAGAAGGGACAAAAAGGCTTGCAACATTAAAATACGATTTAAAAAAATTAACGCGCTATGGATTACATTAATCTAATCGCGATTAACGTGTTAACGCTGACAGCCCTAAAAAAACCATAATACAACATTTAATGACATTACATCAGTGATATGTATATAGATTACAATAATGATTGATTAGTAACATTGACTCTGTGTGTTTGAACAGGTTGAATCTGATGTGCAGGAATCAGTCTGATCAAGTAGCGTTCATATACAAACCTCTGGGAGTCCTCAAACGCACCATGGTGGAGCGACCTACACACGGTGAGACACACACACACACACACACACACACACACACACACACACACACACACACACACACACACACACACACACACACACACACACTACAGCTGCTCTGCTCAGTAACACATCTGTAGCTGTGATGCTTCATGTAAACTAGATCAACCTTCTGCTGTGTGTGTGCTTTATGTTCAGTAGTGAGTTTCAGCTCATTGTTTAGCTGTTTTGATGCAACTTTTACTGCTTTGGTTCACTCTCAGCTACTCTCATAGAGTCGTTTTCTACTGTTCACTTCCTGCTCAGCATTAAACAAGCAAACAGACCCAGTTATCTGGAGACTAGCTGGTGAACATAGTGGAGCATTTAAATCAGAGGAGTCAAACTCATCTTCATTCAACGGCCACATACAGACCAATCTGATCTGATGTAGGAAGGATCTTTAAAAAGATGGAAGGAAGCAAGGAAGGAAGGAAGGAAAAGAAGACAGGAAGAAAAGATGGAAGAAAGGGAAGAAAAGAAGGAAGGAAAGAAGGAAGTAGGAAAAAAAGACAGGATGGAAATAGGAAGTAAGGAAGGACAGATGGAAGAAAAGAAGACAGGCACAAAACATGGAAGGAATTAAGGAAAGATGGATGGAAGGAAAGAAGGAAGTAGGAAAAGAAGACAGGACGGAAATATGGAAGGAAGTAAGGAAGGACAGATGGAAGAAAAGAAGGAAAAGAAGACAGGAACAAAATAAGGAAGGAAGGAAGGAAAGAAAGAAAAAAAGGCAGGAAATAAGGAAAGGAACACAGGAAGGTGGGCTGGATTGGATCATTTGCCTCAAGAGTTGGTGGAGAACAAAAACAGAGCTAAAAGAGAGAGAATATTAGACTTTACATTCATCAGATGGACAGAAACACGATGAACTAATGAATGAAAGAAGAAATAGACAGAAACAAATCACTTAACGCAGGTTTTTGAGCCAACTGAAAGGTAACAAATGAATTCAGTTTAGCACTAAATGATATTTAATACTCACTAAATCATGAAGATGACATTTCAGGGAGGAGGGGCGGGGGGGGGGGGGGGGGGGGGATTGACATTTCCACGTCATCATTCATTGATCAGTATCAGCTTTGTAAATGAACAAACGTCTTTTATCAGTCTAACGGTTGTCATCACGTGTAATTACAGATTCAGACAGCGATGACGGGCTGTTTGACGGGCTGGACCTGGCGCCGGTGAGGAAGAAGATGGGCTTGAACTCCCAAATAAAAACTGGTGCATGAATATTTTAACTTCTTTTTTTTTTAAAGCTAAAGTATGTATTGATTATTATTTACTAAACTATTAACTCTCTCTTTTTTTTAGTGAGCCCTTTGAAAACAGCGCCCCCTGTGTCTGCGGTGGAGTCTTTCCCTCTGACCGTCACACACTCGCTGCCTGTTGCACATAACTACATGGACTGCACCGAGTCCAATGATGAAGAGGAGGATGGTGGTGATGATGATGATGCGGAGAAGGAGGAAGAGGAGGAAGAAGGAAAAGGAGATACAAACCAGATGAAGGTGGAGGTGAACACCACGATGATAAATGAAAGCAAGATGAATAAAGAAGCTGAGAAAAAGAAGATGGAGGTTGAAGGTTGCAGCTCCTCTAATCCTCCGAAATGGGACGACTTCTTCACCGCGGAGACGCTGACGGACAGCCAGAACAGCCAGAACAGCCAGAACAGCCTCAACAGCCAATCACAGTCCTGCTGCTCTGCCGCAAGCCCCGCCTCCTCCTCCTCAAAAATGACCGGTTCTCAGACTCCAGATCTGTTCAGCGACGAAGAAGAAAACCCAGAAACCAACGCACACTTCAGCCTCACCCTGTCGGCCTCTACGTCCAATCATTCCTCCCAGAACCAGGACTTGGAGTTAGCCGACACTTTAATCCTCAAACCCGAGCAGAAGGAGAAGGAACAAGAAGATTTAAGGACCGATCCGATGTCTCAGGAGATGGAGAGCGACAGCCAGAAGGACCAGCAGGAGCAGGAGGACCAGCAGGAGCAGGAGGAGGAGCTCTCAGAGTCTCAAATGTCGTCGGACTTTGATATTCCCTCCACGCCCGAGTCGAAAATGCCCCGAGCGGATGAGTTGTCGCAGCTGTACAGGAAGCTGGCGTCAGGAGAGGAAGTGATCGTCAGAAAAGGAAGTCAGGGCTTCGCGTGAATGAAGGAGAACGTTAACGGACATTTTTCACTACAACTAACATTCCTCATATTCATCCACAGTAGATTATATCAATGCAAATGTGCCTCGTTGTGTTTTCACACTGTGAGCAAAAAAGGTTTAGGTTGACTATCTGCAGCTTCTTATGTACATTATATTGATTTGATGAGTAAAAATAGGCAGTTTGGAAGTGCTTGAAGGGATGCTTAAACTTGAAAGTGCACTAATTTATATTTTTCAGCTACTTGGTTGAAGCTGAAATCGATGGTAAATAGTAGAAATACACCTGAAGTCAATATGGACGTGCACATTTCCAGGTTTCTATTTATATTCTTGGGCTCTATACTGGAAACTACTCATTTATAGCTGCCGTCATCTAGCTAGGATTAACCCTTTATAGGACACTCATTGAAAGGAAGGGAGGAAGGATGGAAGGATGGAAGAAAGGAAGGAAGGAAGGTAGGGGGGAGGAAAGAAAGAGAGAAGGAGGGAGGGAGGAAGGGAGGGAAGAAGAAAGGGGGATGGAGGAAGGAAGGAAGGAAGAGGGGAGAGAAGGAGGGAGGGAGGAAGAACAGATGGAAGGAAGGAAAGAAGGAAGGGAGGAGAGAAGGAGGGAGGGAGGAAGGACAGATGGAAGGAAGGAAGGATGGAGGAAATAAGGAACGAGGGAGGGAGAAAGGAAAAGAGGAAGGGAAGAAAGAAGGCAGGGAGGAAGGAAAAGAAGGAAGGGAGGAGAGAAGGAGGGAGGGAGGAAGGAAGGATGGAGGAAATAAGGAACGAGGGAGGGAGAAAGGAAAAGAGGAAGGGAAGAAAGAAGGCAGGGAGGAAGGAAAGGAAGGAAGGAAGGAAACAAGGAAGGGAGGAGAGAAGGAGGGAGGGAGGAAGGACAGATGGAAGGAAGGAAGGACGGAGGAAATAAGGAACGAGGGAGGGAGAAAGGAAAAGAGGAAGGGAAGAAAGAAGGCAGGGAGGAAGGAAAGAAAGGAAGGAAGGATATTTTGAGATATTTACAGAAGTTACCAAATATAATTATTTGCCCAATAAAGGGTTAAATAAATATAAGAAGTTTAATGTAAAAGTAGCATTTAAAAAAAAACAGACAAAAACTAAAGTAATGTACCAGGTGAAGTGAGAAATCCACACTTTAAAGAAAAATTCTAAATTTTAAAGACCATTCCTTCCTTCCTGTCTTTTTTTCTTTCCTTCCTTCCTTCCTTCCTTCCTTCCTGTCTTCTTTTTCTTCCTTCCACCCATCTTTCCTTCTTGGCTTCTTTTCCAATCTTTACTTTCTTTTCTTTTTTCCTTCCTTACTTCCCTTCCCACCTTCCTTCCATATGTCCTTCCTAATTTTCCTTTCTTCCTTCCTTCCATCTTTCCTTCCTGTCTTCTTTTCCTTCTTTTCTTCCTTCCTTTCTTTCTTTCTTTCTTTCCTTCCTTCCTTCCATCTTTCCTTCCTGTTTTTTTTCCTTTCTTCCTTCCTTCCTGTCTTCTTTTCCTTCCTTCCACCGATCTATCTTTCCTTCCTTCCTTCCATCTTTCCTTCCTGTTTTTTTTCCTTTCTTCCTTCCTTCCTGTCTTCTTTTCCTTCCTTCCACCGATCTATCTTTCCTTCCTTCCTTCCATCTTTCCTTCCTGGCTTCTTTTCCAACCTTTCCTTTCTTTTCTTTCTTCCTTCCACCTGTCTTTCCTTCCTTCTCCTTTTCTTTCCTTCTCACCTTCCTTCCTTCTCTCCATCTTTTTAATGATCCGGCCCACATGAGATCAAATTGGTCTGTATGTGGCCCTTGAATGACTCCTCTGCTCTCCCTTCCTCTTTTCCTTTCTCCCTCCCTCGTTCCTTATTTCCTCCGTCCTTCCTTCCTTTCCTTCCTTCCATCTGTCCTTCCCCCTTCCTTCCAGTCTTCTTTTCCTTCCTTCCACCCATCTTTCTTTCCTTCCTTCCTTCCTTCCTTCCATCTTTCCTTCCTGGCTTCTTTTCCAACCTTTCCTTTCTTTTTTTCTTCCTTCCTTACTTTTATTCTTTCCTTCCTTCTCATTTTCTTTCCTTCCCACCTTCCTTCCTTCCTCCCTTTCATCTTTCCTTCCTTTCTTCCTTACATCTTTCCTTCCTGTCTTTTTTCCTTTCTTCCTTCCTTCCTTCCATCTTTCCTTCCTGTCTTTTTTTCCTTTCTTCCTTCCACCCATCTTTCCTTCCTTCCTTCCTTCCATCTTTCCTTCCTGGCTTCTTTTCCAACCTTTCCTTTGTTTTCTTCCTTACTTACTTTTATTCTTTCCTTCCTTCTCCTTTTCTTTCCTTCCCACCTTCCTTCCATATGTCCTTCCTAATTTTCCTTCCCAGCTTCTCCTCTGCTCTCTGGTAAATAATCTCTATTAAAAAGTGAAATGAGTCACTAATCATGTTGCTCACAGTGTGAACACATCGTTACTTCACTTATATGCTGTAAGGTTTCAGGTTTATACTACGACATCATTCCTCTCCAGCTTCAAGTCTGACCTCCAAACCACACAAACCTCGGTATGTAAAGAAACACACACACACACACACACACACACACACAGAGTTCATTCCAACGCACTTTAAGTTCATCTGCGCTCTACATATATAAATGCACCTGCGCACTTTCTCGTTGACAGTTTGTGGTTGACTTTTTTTTTTCTTCTGCTCAACACTTGTCGTTATTATGAAGTGGGTCAAATAAGCGGATTGAACTTTTCTATGTATGTTTTACTAAACTTTAAAATAAAAGGATTTGATTTCAACTGAAGAGCATTTTCTTTTCTTTTTGGTTTGTTCATGAAAAATTTATGTTTAGATCTGTAATTAATAAATTCATGTATATCTTTCAACACTTATATAATAATAATAATAATAATAATATAGGATTGGGGTATATATTGATATTATACTGATATCATGAGAGTAGATATCTTTGGTTCATAATATCCATAGCTCAAACAGCTGCTGAAATATTGTCCATATATATAAGTTTTATATATATATATATATAACTTGTATATCTCCGTGGGTGATGAGTCTAAAATACGGGAGAAACCAGGAAAACGGGAATGTTGGCAGCTCTGATATCACTAATATTAACTCATCATGACAGTAAAACAGTAAAATAGTCCATCTTCAGTCAATCTCCTTCAGCAGAGTAGTAGTTCCTCTCTCAACTAGTATAAGATGTTGTGAACAGCTGATTATGCATGAAAAAAAAAAATACTGTCATATACCGTGAAACCGCTTTTATTTTGAAAAATACCGTGATATACATTTTTGGTCATACCGCCCAGCACTATACTTATTTTCCTTTATCTGATCAGTCTCGTCAGTATTTACACAACTCTTTCTGTCTGATTAACCCTTTATAGGACACTCATTGAAAGGAAGGGAGGAAGGAAGGAAGGAAGGAAGGAGGGAGGAAAGAAGGAAGGTAGGGGGGAGGAAGGAAGGAAGGAGGGAGGAAAGAAGGAAGGTAGGGGGGAGGAAAGACAGAGTGAAGGAGGGAGGAAGGGAGGAAAGAAGGAAGGAAGGAAGAAGAAAGGGGAATGGAGGAAGGAAAGGAGGAGAGAAGGAGGGAGGGAGGAAGAACAGATGGAAGGAAGGAAAGGAAGGAAGGACGGAGGAAGGAAAGAAGGAAGGGAGGAGAGAAGGAGGGAGGGAGGAAGGACAGATGGAAGGAAGGAAAGGAAGGAAGGACGGAGGAAATAAGGAACGAGGGAGGGAGAAAGGAAAAGAGGAAGGGGAGAAAGAAGGCAGGGCGGAAGGGAAGGAAAGAAGGAAGGATATTTTGGGATATTTACAGAAGTTACCAAATATAATTATTTGCCCAATAAAGGGTTAATGATGATTTTTCACACATGGCCTATATTAACATCTCCCACTGGTCTTTGGGTTCATCTGTTTTTCTTTTAACTTGTCAAAACTATCGAGGGGAGTTCCCTATTTATCTTCCAATGTGACAATATGTTTCATTTCTTACCACAAAACCATCACATGACATTAATAGAAAACTATTTAAACAGAGAAGAAGAAGCTTCGTGGGAAGAAAGACTTTATTTTCCTTTTCCTCCAGCAATTAAAAACAAAAAAACACATTTTATTTTGTAAGACAAGAAGACAAAAAAACATTTACAGGCACTACGAATCCATCTGAGCGAGGTAATTACTGAAACAGCACAAATGAACCAACAGCAGATCATTCACTTCAAACTTCAGGAACAGTTTTAATCCATATTTGGTTTGACAGCAGATGTATTTATTTATTTATTAAAGCAGTTCAGGCTCGTTTCGACGGTATTTCTCATGCACTGGTTTTGTTTTGACATGTTTTGCAGAAGCGTGCAGCCTATTAGCGTTATCGATAGCTAGGGCCTTATAAAATCTGTTTTATTTTTTCCCACATTCAGTTTTTTCCATTTTAATTTTTGTGATTCCTGTTTTTTTTACCTTTTACTCTTATTTTACTAACAAAAACTTCCCTCCATGCAGTTTTCCCACAGACTGTATAAAAGAAATGGACGTAACATCCGTGACGTCACCCATTGGTTTGTGGACTGCTGCTCGGAAGCCAATAGTTTCGAATCTAGGCAGCGCCATCTTGAAAATTTCAGGTGCATGCTGGGAAAAATAAAAACATGGATTCTACTTATATGGGCATGAGGCGGAGCCATGGGCGGAGCAGGGAGGTTGCTATGGTTGCGAGGGCTGGATCTCGAGGACATTGGTCAATCAACCTGTCAATCAGGACGTAGCCACGCCCTAATGCATACCCTGCTTTATCGTCACATATAAAATCAGGGAGGCCAAAATGTCCCAAATGAACATCATACTGCATTGAAGAAGGCTTTAAACTAGCGATTGAGACCATAAACACATTTTGAAAACGTTTACTGAGGTTAGAAATCAAGTGAGAAGTTGGTGAATTCTCCATTGACTTGTATAGAGACGGTCGCCCCCTGGTGGCCTTTTGATAGAATGCAGTTCTAAGTTACTTCCGCGTTGGCCTCATTTCAGAGGACCTGAACCCCCCCGCCTGAGTTTTCCCCAGACATACCGTTCCTCTTCCACACAAAAACAGCATTTCTGTCAAATTATGTCAAATTCTGCGTTAAAACTAAATTCTATTTTAATCAGCTATTCCATGATTGCGGAAATCATAGGGCCCTATATGATAGCTAGCGTTAGTCCTGTTGGCTAAAGTAATGGCTGAAACTGACTCAAACAACATCACACAGTATCAAAACTATTTTATTGGCTGCTTTATAAACTCTATGCCTCTTGTAGCGAACCAATAAAGGCCAAGTGAAGCTCACCCATTGGGATCCTCTGGTGAGAGTCAACAGTTGGGATGAAAATCTGGAGCCTCTTCGCACATCTTCATCTTTATTAACGGCAGACTGTCTCTTGAGTCCAGTTTAACTCCACAGTCAGTTAAACCAAGTGGAGTCGATCCTATTAACAGAGAGAGAGAGAAAATTGTCTCTGCTGGATGCTCAGCTGTTGTTTCCCATTTGAGACTTCCTGATGGCGATGACGAGCACCTGACGGACGCCTGGAGGATTTATTCTTCATCAACTTCTTCTTCTTCTTCTTCTTCTCACGTGCAAAATAACTCCCTCCGGACATTTCATCGTTCTTCTGTCACACCTGGAGGCAGAGTGATCAATATACAGGAATTAAGACAGAATTTAATGGGTTAAAAGTGATTACATGACTTAAGTACGTAGAAAACATGCACAAGTATTAGCAATTTTATTGATTAATCGATTAATTGTTTGGTCAAAAATGTCAGTAACTGTCTCTCAAAGCCAAATATGAAGTCCTTTAATGTCCACAACACAACTTTATTCAGTTTACTGTCATTAAAAGACTAAAGAAACCAGGAAATATTCACGTTTAAGAAGCTAGAATCTGACTTAAAAAAATAAAAAAAGCTTTATTATCATTTTATCCTGTCATACAACATAATAACTGCAGTTAGTTATGATCATTTGAAAAAAAATGAACTTTGATTTTATTTCGTAGTTAATGAGTCTGAGAATTTGGACTTATATTTTCTTAAATAACAATTCAAAGTGAGACATTGATTATCAAAATAGTCGGCAATTAATCAATTAATCATTGCAGCTCTGACATAATGAGCTAAATAGTGTTTTTTGATTAGGTTAAGTGTAATATTCAATAAATATACAGTGAAATTATAGTTACTCTAATTATCTGCTGTTATATTTACATTGTAAGATTCTTTTTTTATATATTAATCTTCTTAAAATACATCAAAATACAACATAAGTAGTGAATATTATGTAAATTATTCTAGCAGGGCTCCAGCGATGATAATGTTGGTCTATTTAATTAGTTTAACATAATCTGACACTTCATCTCGCTGTAAACTACATGAATATTACTTATTTAGATATTAAATGAATGTATATCTCCTGATATGCAGATAGAAATAAAACAAACTCAAACCTAAAGCATCAGTCAAAAGTTCAGCATCAGTCACTTCCTGTTTACATATGTTTGATTCTTATTGGACGCTGGTTTCCTAGCAACCGATTCAAAAATTACCAAAGTGATTTAATTCAATTTGAGACTAGTTAGTTTAAACTTTATGCACAAAATGATAAAAAAAAAACCCCCACATAAACGTGACGTCATAGCGCTCATTAATGAGAGAAGCTGGAGGAGGATGTGACACGTGCACACATACACACACACACACACACACACACACACACACACACACACACACACACACACACATAAAAGCAAGCACAGACCTGGCTCTTCATTAAAATTAGAGGCCGTTCTCCCACAGCGGCTTCCTGAGGGACGACGAGTCTCTCTCATTATCTGTGGAGGACAGTGTCATTAATTAACACACACACACACACACACACACACACACATCGAAATGCCCTTTTAGCTCTAATTAAATATAAAATACATATATACAGTGCTTTCTTCACACATATATATATATATTAGAGGTCACAAAGATAAAGAATAAACAACACAGATACTCAGTGTGTGTAGCGATCATCAGTGTTTTCTCTCTCCCATGCTCTCATGACCCTGGAGACTCAACAGGAAATTGAGGTTGTGTGTGTGTGTGTGTGTGTGTGTGTGTGTGTGTGTGTGTGTGTGTGTTATTGGGGATTGGATAATGTAGTGTTATATACTCTCACGTAGTCATGTTGCTGGCCTTACAAGAAAATGCAGAAAGGAAACAGAAGCAGATGTTTTTAACTGAAAAAAAGAAGATAAAAAATCTTGTTTCTCGTTTCTCATCTCAGCCAGCTTTAGATGAAAAGATCAATAACTTTTTTTTTTTTTTATGTTATAAATTCCCTTTGTGAGTAAGCAAATACACAATATTAATATGTCAATTTGTTAAATATAATGTTGATTTAAACAGGGGAAGAATTTTAGTCAGGCACCTTTCAGTTGGGTCTGTTTTGAGTCAGGCAGTTTACAGGGCAGCTATGTTTACATTTCTGGGGTCCTTAAAGAGTCAGTGTGTTGAACAATGCGTGTACTGACCTGCTGCTAAAAGGGTTTCATATAAAAGAAGTTGAAAATGCCAAAACGGTGTCCTTATTCCCTAACCTGGAGTAAGATCACGGGTGAAGTGTTCCCAGCACAACAGTTTCCCCCCATAGTTCTTTAATAATATGTTTTTATAGTAATTAATTGTATTAATTATTAAATTCTCAGTTAACATACAGACGGATACATCCTTGTAGTAGTTTTTTAGCTTTTCACTCACATGTTTCAGAGTAAAACCAGGCGGGAGTTCTGGTCCTCTGAAATGAAGCCAACACGGAAGTAACTTAGAACTGCATTCTATCAAAAGGCCACCAGGGGGCGACCGTCTCTATACAAGTCAATGGAGAATTCACCAACTTCTCACTTGATTTCTAACCTCAGTAAACGTTTTCAAAATGTGTTTATGGTCTCAATCGCTAGTTTAAAGCCTTCTTCAATGCAGTATGATGTTCATTTGGGACATTTTGGCCTCCCTGATTTTATATTTGATGATAAAGCAGGGTATGCATGAATTTTCAAGATGGCGCTGCCTAGATTTGAAACTATTGGTTTCCAAGCAGCAGTCCAAACACCAATGGGTGATGTCACGGATGTTACGTCCATTTCTTTTCTACAGTATATGAGTAAAACACATACAGTATCATGTAGTTATTTACAATAAGTCGTTGTAAGTTATTAGTGTCGGGTGTAGATGAAGGAGAAAGTCGAGGCAGTCTGGAGGAGAACAAGAACAGCTGGAGATCGACCCTTAAAATCAGTGTGTTACCACAATGTTCGAATCCAAAAAGCACAAATACTCCCGCTATCTGAGAAAGAAAACAACCTAAAGTTTCCTCTGATCATCTTTAGTAACATCAACAGATTTATACAATACTACCAAAATGTATCCCTCCATCACAAATCAGCGAGGAACTTTAGTCAACAATTATTAATTAATTATTTTATTTATTTCGGAGAGATACCAACTCAGTTTAGACAGAATAAAAAATCCGAACCTATTACCTATTATTATTATTATTGTAAGCTGTGATTTTAGATTTTGGGCTGTATTTTAAATGTTTTTTTTTGCCTTTTAATTAACGCCATCAATTTTGGTTCTTGGATCAGTCAGTGACTCAAAAAAATGTGTGTTTGTGTGTTTTACCTTTCTTCCATATACAGTCTATGGTTTTACCTCTTAGTGGTCCTATTTGTATTTGAGGGATGTTGCTCAGGTCTGTTGGTAAACCCACGTAGACGCCACCATAGTTCCTACACACACACACACACACACACACACACACACACACACACAAACTGAGCATCAGCCAACAACACGTGCACAAATGAGATTCATGACTCATAAATATCAAACTCTCATATTAACTAAACTCAAAGACTGACTTCCGTTTGTCGTCTTCTGGCACAGACTCCTCTGATCTGTCAACACACACACACACACACACACACACACACACACACACACACACACACACACACACACAAATTAAAAGCTGCTGCGTGTATTGAAGTCAGTTGCTGCAGACTAACAGAGAAACATCAGAGAAAGGTCAAACAACAATGACACGTTTTAACATCAGAACCTGTAGTAGTTGTAAAAATTGAACTCACCCTTTTGATGAAGAGTCAGCACGATCTGAAGTCACCAGAAAAAAGACAAATTGTTAATTAACTTTTCTATTGATTCACGGTGAAATTAAAACATTTATAGCTGCTGTCATCTACATCTGATTGCATTAACACGACATACATAAATACAACCTACAGCATAAGAAGTATATGTAGTAATTATGTAAAAGTAGCATTAAAAAACAGACAAAAAACTAAATAATATACCAGGTGAAGTGAGAAATCAGCATTGTAAAGAAAAATGCTATATTTTAAGGCCAGCATGCAGCTTGTAGGAGGGATTTCATACAAATCACTATTTCATAGGGATGCTCGATATTGACTTTTCTGCCGATATCTGATATTCCCCAACTTTTGATATATGCAGGCTTTTTACACCAAAACTGTTAGATAACAACAGAACATATCTCCTATTGTTGAATTAACACATTATGCCTAATTTTATTGTGATGCCCCACTGGATGCAAACATAAATGTAACATGGCTTTCCACATGTAAACACTGTCTGTGCAAAATAAGAGAACAACTTCAACTTAAGTTATGGAAAAAAAGTGCTAATACAGTCCGCCGTGCACAGTAGGACACATAGTCCCCGTTTCTGGAGGCGGGACCTTTACACGAAGTCCTCTCACTTGCTCCTCTCAGCTGTTGTGTCTCCAGCAGGAGTAGCACCCAGCACCCAGATAGGACCCACCGGACTCTGACGGTGACGTCACAGAGGAGACTCGCCGGAAAACATAACGGAGAAAATGACAACTAACGAGGAGGTAAACCTGGTTTCTGTTTGTGTGTTCGTGTACATGCCGGTGGACGCTGTGTACTTGTTAGCGACGGTTAGCAACGGTTAGCCATGGTTAGCGACGGTTAGCGACCCGTGAATCTAGGGTGTTGTTGTTGTTGTTACACGTCATCAGGCGCGCGCTGGTAAACGTTCCATGCTGCATTCATGCAGACTCGGAAATGCTGAAGCCTACAGAACAAACATCGGTTATAAAAAGCTGATACCGATACTTATCGCGATATTACATTTTTAAAGTAAATATCGGCCCTACTATTTATATAATAATCATTACTTTGCTATACATGGCTGGGTTAAAAACTGCTAAAATAAATTAAAACTAGAGCTGGGTGATATGGGCAAATCAAATATCAAAAGATGTAAAAGATGACTATCTGTAATATAATGACTACGTGGATAAATGCAGATAATGGAACGGTCTGTTAAGTTCAGAAAATTACTTTTTACTGTAATGCAGTCTTTCTGATCGGAAATACGCGAGTGGACGACGTGAACAACCTTAACAACGAAGGATAATTAAATGGAAAGCAGTTTGTGGGCGTGTGCGAACAATCTGACGTCATCATGAGAAGGAAGCAGAGGTGAAATCATGACTTTTTACATATATGTTCACCTCAAGTTTGGAGACTTTGACCATTTATAATTTCATTGGTAACTTCCATAAACATCCAAACTGTCCCCCCATGCTTCTCTGTGAGGTTGTAGAGCCATGTTGATTTTTTATATTTAGACTTTTTGGTAAATGTTTTACCCTATGGACCGGTGAGGAACCATATATGTTAACTTCATTGACCTTGATTTGCAACATAAAAATGAAAAATGTTGAAAATAGTCACAAAAAAAGTCAATTTTGCATCAATTTTGAATTTCCAAGTGTTTCAATGAGTGCACTATAAAAGAGTTAACACCTTAAACTGTAACAGTGTATATGCAATATTAAACAAAACCTGTTTTATAATCATCTTTATAGACTAAATAGAAGGAATATGACTCCAGTTAAGTGGCTCTCAATGTATTCAGACACAGCAATCTCATCTGCAGACAATCTTCTATAACAAGATTTAAGATTCACTTTAATGTTATTTGCATACACAGAAGCTCCAGCTCCTGTCAGTGCATTAAAAAGATAGGAATAAATAACCACAGCAAAACATTTATAGCTAATCATAGCTGACTACAGCAGGCAAGGAAATGGGAAATTTAAATTTATGAGCCTTTTTTTAAAACACCTTCTAAGACCAAATTCAGTGCTTGTTATGACTTTGCAGGACCTGCAGACACCCTGCTGTTTTCAAAGCAGTCTGGCTGTCGAGCAATTTAACAAAAACATTCAATATTTCATGTAAGAAATGTAATCTAAGGATGTAAAAACCAAACATTTAATCATTTTAGGTGATTTAGACGGTGGTGTATAATGTAAAATGACAGAAAACGATGATAGTAAATGGCTATGCTTCATCTCCTCTTAGATTTTGTGTTTACCTGCATTTAAAACAATACTGACAGGGTCTTTGAAAGCATTATAAGACATGAAAAAGTTATAAAAACAACTTTAAAAAGAGAGAAAACAGACTTTTTAATCTGTTTAAATGCACAAAAACACCCTTCTTTCTTTCTGTCTTTCTTTCTGCCTTTCTTTCACTCACAGTTTCTCACCTCCTGTGCTGCTGCTGCCGCCGACGCCGCTGTTATTATTGTTGTTGTTGGAGGTCGGTGAGGAATTTCCACATCCCATACTCTTATCTGTCAAAACCTTCAGAGGAGGAAGAGGAGGAGGAGGAGGAGGAGGAGGAGGAAGGAGTGAGAGAAAGAAGACAAGCCAAGGAGCGACAGGTATGAAGGAGTTGGAAATAAAAGGTGACGTCTTTTCTTTTTCCCCTCTCTCTCTCTCTCTCTCTCTCTCTACTCTGTGTATATCTACTGTACCTCACTGCATGGAGGAAGAATTAAAATGACGCCAAGAAAAAGAGAGAAGGAGGAGGAGAAGGAGGAAGGGGGAAGGGAGGGAAACTGCGAAGAGGGAGAGTGAAGCAAAGTGTTTTCACCCCTGCTGTTGAGGGAGCAGAGCCTCTCTCTCTCTCTCTCTCTCTCTCTCTCTCTCTCTCTCTCTCTCTCTCTCTCTCTCTCTCTCTCTCTCTCTCTCTCTCTCTCTCTCTCTCTCTCTCTCTCTCTCTCTCTCTCTCTCTCCTTCTCTCTCTCTCTCCTGCGTGTGTCTCAGGCGTTTAAAAATCTCTGCACAATTTAAGAGGAAGTAGATCAAAGTCGGCTCGAATTGATTTAATTGGTGCGTCCCACTCTCCCCCCACCCAAAATACACTAGACGTGGACCTGAGTGGGATTAAGGGGAAAGCTGCGACAAGCAAGGTTTTCTAAGTTTTAGTGTTTTCTACTTTTTTTTTTAAAGGTGCAGTACGTAGTAGTCGGTGCTGGGAGGTTTAAGGCCTGAGTTGCCTCCAGTATACAGTATAAATCCATGTTTGGACGTCTAAACACGATAAACTTGTAAAGGTTTAAAACAGGAGGGTCAAACTTATTTACATTCAAGAGGCACATGTAGTACAATATGATCTGATGTGGGTTAGGGTTATTTAAAATATGGAGGGAAGGAAGGAAAGAAGGAAAAGAAGGAGGGAAGGAAGGACGGTAAGATGGCAGAAAGAAGGAAGGAAGGAAAGAAAGACGAAAAGAACGGGAAGGAGGAAGGAAGGAAGTGAAGAAGGAAGGGAGTGAAGATGGGTGGAAGGGAGGAAAAGAAGGATGGAAGAAAGGAAGGATGGACAGAAAGAAGGAGGAAGGAAGGAAGTGAAGAAAGATTGAAGGAAGGGAGAAGGGCAGAAGGAAGGAAGGGAAGAAGTAAGGGAGGGATGATGGAAGAAAGGAAGGAAGGGAGAGAGGGAGAAAAGAAAGGAAGGGAGAGAGGGAGGAAAGGTAGTACGGACAGAAGGAAGGAAGGAGGGAAGAAAGGAAGTACGGACAGAAGGAAGGAAGGAAGGAAGGAAAGATGGTAGGAAGGAAGGATAGAAGGAAGGATGGAAGAAAAGAAGGGAGGAAAGAAGGAAGGATGGACAGATGTAAGGACAAGAACACAGGAAGGAAAGCGGCCGGGTTGGACCCCTCGCCGGACCTATTTTGGCCCACGGGCCTCCTGTTTAACCCCCTCTGGTTTAAAAGGTTGCAGTAACTAACTGAAGTACACTCAGCAGCCTTGGATCACATTATGCTGATGAAGCTGTGACAGACACAGTTCCCACATCATTTAATATCCTTTTAAAAAGATAAGAGGAGACACCTGTAGCCCAGCGCTAACTCTCACAGCGTCTCCGTAAGAAGAATAACTGCAAATCAAGGTATCACAGAGCCGGTAATAAGCTGAATTAAATATTCATGGAGCGCAATATCTTTTTGAGTATTTCCTCAAGTGTACGGCATATATCTGAGGAAAAGTCGATATGGGATCACAGACGGGGCTCTAACTGGTTTCATAATTAAACACAGCAGCAAAGTCGCTGTAAATCCCAGCGTCTCCTCATTTTCAGAGATCAGCTGACTGAGCAGATTACTGCGTGATGTAGAAACAGAGAGAGAGAGTTCACTGGTGGACTTAACTGGAGTATTTCCTTTTTGTGCTACTTTATACTTTCTACTCCTCTACATTTATCTGACAGCTTTAGTTACTTTTCAGATGAAGATTTGACACAATGGATAATATAACAAGCTTTTAAAATACAGCACATTGTTAAAGATGAAACACTGGACTAAACTAGCTAACTGTATATAAAGTAGTGTAAACTAGCTAACTGTATATAAAGTAGTGTAAACTAGCTAACTGTATATAAAGTAGTATAAACTAGCTAACTGTATATAAAGTAGTGTAAACTAGCTAACTGTATATAAAGTAGTATAAACTAGCTAACTGTATATAAAGTACTGTAAACTAGCTAACTGTATATAAAGTAGTATAAACTAGCTAACTGTATGTAAAGTAGCATAAACTAGCTAACTGTATATAAAGTAGTATAAACTAGCTAACTGTATATAAAGTAGTATAAACTAGCTAACTGTATAGAAAGTAGTGTAAACTAGCTAACTGTATATAAAGTAG
>NC_070600.1:22184567-22202067 GCF_027409825.1 Scomber japonicus | reverse complement strand
TCAGACGGAGCTTCGTTATCATACATGAATAAAAGAAGTGATGCATGAAAACTCTAAAATCTTATTATTCCATCGGATGCTCTTTGAGTTCACAAGTTCCAATGCAGGTTTTAACCCTCCTGTTGTCCTCGAGTCAAGGAAGGGAGGAAGGAAAGGAGGGAGGGAGGGAGGGAGGAACGAAGGAAGAAAGGGAGGAAAGAGAGAGGAAGGAAAGAAAGAGAGAAGGAGGGAGGAAGGAAGGACAGGAGGAAGGAAGGGAGGAAAGGAGAGAGGAAGAAAGGAAGGAAAGGAGGAATGAAGGGAGGCGGGAAAGGAAGGAAGGAGGGAGGGAGGAACAAAGGAAGGAAGGGAGGAAAGAGAGAGGAAGGAAAGAAAGAGAGATGGAGGGAGGGAGGAAAGACAGATGGAAGGAAGGAAGGAAGGGAGGAAAGAGAGAGGAAGGAAGGACAGGAGGAAGGAAGGGAGGAAAGGAAATGATAAATTATTATTTCAGTGTTTTTTGTTAAGAGAACTTGTGACACAACACACACACAAATAAATGAATGACAATAACCTTTTTTTTGTTTTTTTGTTCATATAAACATCTTTTTATTGGATATTTGGAATTCCTGGATCTGGGTTTTTCCTGCCCACTTCTCCACTTCCTCAGAAGAGTCACCGATTTGGGCTTTTAATCCAGTCCAAAAAAACCCAGTTAAGACCAGTCGATACCTGGTTACTGGTGAATCTGTCCATTTTCAAAGTCTACGCTTGGTCCAGTCCAGTCCGTCCAAACCGGGTTTTTGTTTCCGACAATGATGTCACAAGAATAAACAATGAGGGGAACGTACAAACATCAGTACCAGAAAGGAGCATTTGTCTGTGTAACATTCAAGAACCTCTCTCAAAAAAAAGAAATTGTAGTTTCCTTGTGCTGTAATAAAAACAATATTTCAAATAATGAAAAATTCAGAAGTTTGAATGCAGGTTTTAACCCTCCTGTTGTCCTCGAGTCAAGGAAGGGAGGAAGGAAAGGAGGGAGGGAGGAAGAAGGAAGGAAGAATGAAAGGAAGGAAGGGAGGAAGATAGGTAGGTAGGTAGGTAGGAAGGAAGGAAAGGAGGGAGTAAAGGAAAGAAAGAAGAGAGGAAGAACGGAAGGAAGGAAGGAAGGAAAGAAGGAAGAAAGGAAGGAGGGAAGGAAAGAAGGAAGGAAAGGAAGGGAGGAAGAAAGGAAGGAAGGAAGGAAGGAGGGAAGGAAGGAGGTATGGAGGAAAGACGGGAGGAGGGAGGGAGCGAGGGAAGGTAATAAAAATGATGTACAAACTTGTTATACAATGATTATTTCCATTTAATAACCTCCTTTGTGATGTTGGTACAAACACATCAGTACCAGAAAGGAGCATTTGTCTGTGTAACATTCAAGAACCTCTCTCAAAAAAAAGAAATTGTAGTTTCCTTGTGCTGTAATAAAAACGATATTTCAAATAATGCTGAAAAAAAACCACACACACAGATGGATGCTCTTTGAGTTCAGAAGTTCAAATGCAGGTTTTAACCCTCCTGTTGTCCTCAAGTCAAGGAAGGGAGGAAGGAAAGGAGGGAGGAAGAAGGAAGGAAGGAAGGAAGGAAGGAAGGAAGGGAGGTAGGAGGTATGGAGGAAAGACGGGAGGAGGGGGGAGGGAGGGAGGGAGGGAGGGAAGGACGGAGGAAAGAAGGAGGGAAGGAAGTAGGGGGGAGGAAAGAAAGAGAGAAGGAGGGAGAGAGGAAGGGAAGAAAGAAGGAAGGAAGGAAGGAAGAAGAAAGGGGGATGGAGGAAGGAAAGAAGGAAGGGAGGAGAGAAGGAGGGAGAGAGGAAGAACAGATGGAAGTAAGGAAAGGAAGGAAGGACGGAGGAAGGAAAGAAGGAAGGGAGGAGAGAAGGAGGGACGGGAGGAAGGATAGATGGAAGTAAGGAAAGGAAGGAAGGACGGAGGAAATAAGGAACGAGGGAGGGAGAATGGAAAAGAGGAAGGGAAGAAAGAAGGCAGGGAGGAAGGAAAGGAAGGAAGGAAGGAAGGAAGGATATTTTGGGATATTTACAGAAGTTACCAAATATAATTATTTGCCCAATAAAGGGTTAATGATATATATATTTTTTTACTCTCCATTCAACTGATGATCATATAAAACAGTCAGATAGCAGGAGGGAGGAGGGAGGAAGGGAGGAAGGAAGAAGGAGGGAGGGAGAAAGGAGGGAGGAGTAAAGAAGGAAGGAGGGAGGGAGGATCATATAAAGCAGTCAGATAGCAGATAGCACATTTAACATATTTCACTTATACAGTAGCTGTTCTGGAGCGTGTGGTGTGAGGAGGATAATATAAATGATGTCGGGGAGGAAACATCTCAACATCTCATGACTGATAAATCAACATCTTCACATCAAAGTTTTGCACCAAACAAAATTTTCCTCGAGGATTGACAATATTGATGAAACCAGTGGTGGAAGATTACTCCACATATGCTAAAACCTAAAGTATGATAAGGTTAATTTATTTAAAGTGTTAAAAATAAAAGCACTCGTTTTGCAGGATGTTTGATCTTACGACTGATATCAGCCAGGTTTGACCCTCCTGTTGTCCTCGAGTTGAGGGAGGAAAGGAGGGAGGAAGGAGGAAGGAATAAGGAAGGAAAGGCGGGAGAGAGGAAGGAAGGAAGGAGGGAGGGAGGAAGGAAGGAAGGAGGGAGGGAGGAATGAAGGAAGAAGGATGGAAGGGAGGAAAGAAGGAGGGAGGGAGGAAGGAAAGGAGGGAGGGAAGAAGGAAGGAAGGAAGGAAAAGAGGAATGATGGAAGGGAGGAAGAAGGAAGGAAAGGAGGAAGGATGGAAGAGAGGAAGGAGGGAGGGAGGAAGGAAGGATGGAAGGGAGGAAGAAGGAAGGAAAGGGAGGAAGAAGGAAGGAAAGGAGGGAGGAAGGAAGGAAAGGATGGAAGGAGGAAGAAAGGAAGGAAGGGAGGGAGGAAGGATGGAAGGAAGGAAAGAAGGAGGGAGGGAGGGAAGAAGGAAGGAAGAAAGAAAGAAGGAAGGGAGGAAGAAGGAAGGAGAAAGAAAGGAAGGAAGGAAGGAAGGAAGGGAGGAAAGAAAGAACAGTCAAAACAGACGGGGTTAATTTGACCCGGGAGGACGACAGGAAGGTTTAAGAGAGAAGAACAACAAAGTAATTCCACATATCTGATCGATTTTTAGCGAAATATCGGAAACTTTAACTTCTCTAGGCCTCGAACTAGCGAGATAACGTTAGCAGCCGCAACTATACTCAAGTTACAAGCCAGAAAATTGTACCTATCAAATACAGAAGTTGAGTAAATTGACTTGCCGACTTTCCACCACCGGACAATACTGACACAATTCTCGGTGAACTCTCTCCTCCAAAGATAAGTAGCGGAGAGGTTTTTTTTTTACTTTACGTTATTTTAAGAGAACATTAACAGCATTTTTATTTTGGCGTGAAATGTTGAAGCGCAACAAGCGACATGAGTTTTTAGTCACAAACACAACTGTGCAGAGCAATTTAGGCGGCCATCTTGGATGTTTATGGATTCACTGTCCTTCGCTATAGCCTTCGTTCAACTAGCATCTGCAGCTCAGTGGGTTTCCGTCTGTTATTACGCAACGCTAAGCTAATGCTAACGTTCAGAATTATAATGGGAAGGATGATTGTTTCCAACTTGGTAGCGTTCAAGATTTTCTACATTTTTTTTTGGGGAGACTTAATCGCTTTCTCGCTGAAATTAACTCTCCTGTTGTCCTCAGGTCAAGGAAGGACAGGAGGGAGGTAGGAAGGAATGAGGAAGGGAAGAAAGAAGGAAGGAAGGAATGGGAAGAAGGAAGGAAGGAAGGCATGGGGAAGGAAGGAAGGAGAGAGGGAGGGAGGAAGGAATGAGGAAGGGAAGAAAGAAGGAAGGAAGGAAGGAGTAAGGAGGGAGGGAGAAAAAGAGGAAGGACGGAAGGAGTAAGCAGGGATGGAAGGAAGGAATGGGGAAGGAAGGAGGGAGGGATGGCGGAAAAGAGGAAGGAAGGAAGGAAGGAAAGGAAGGAAGGAAGGAGTAAGCAGGGATGGAAGGAAGGAATGGGGAAGGAAGGAGGGAGGGAAGGAAGGAATGGGGAAGGAAGGAGGGAGGGATGGAGGAAAAGAGGAAGGAAGAAAGGTGTAAGGAGGGAGGGAGGAAAAGAGGAAGGAAGGAAGGAAAGGAGGAAGGAAGGAAGGAAGGAGTAAGGAGGGGGGGGAAGGAGAGAAGGAATGGTGGTAGGAAAGGAGGAAGGAAGGAATGAAGGAAGGCAGAAGGAGCAAAGAAAGAGGGAAGGAGCAGAACAACGAAGGAAAAATTAAAGAAAGAGGAAGGAAAGAAGGAAGGAGGGAGGAAGGAAGAAAGGAAGGGAGGAAGGAAAGAAAGAACAGTCAAAACAGACGGGGTTAATTTGACCCGTGAGGACGACAGGAAGGTTTAAGAGAGAAGAACAACAAAGTAATTCCTCATATCTGATTGAGGTTTAGCGAAATATCGGAAACTTTTAACTTCTCTAGGCCTCAAACTAGCGAGCTGACGTTAGCATCGTTTAGCGCTAACTTCAGAATAATCAGTTTGAGACGTTGAAAAAGGAAATATGATCCTATGAAATGCTAACAAAGTGATATTAGTAGTTAAAATGGAAACGTTACTACCCAAAAATCATCTTTTAGCTACTTAGAAAACACAGATAAACAAACCCACAGAGTTACAGAAGCTAGTGACGAGCTTAGAGACGAGACACCTGCCGTTAATTCTAGTAATTATTATTATTATTATTATTATTTGGAGAAATTGGCTGCAAGACCGATATCACTACTGCACTTCTTTATCTTTATTAATGCTTTTTTTTTTTTTTAGCTTTGCAGTTAAGCATCATCAACATCAGACCTGTTGTATGAGTGACGTATTTACCCCCTTTCCCACCGAGCTGGAGCCAGTGCTGGTTCGGAGCTAGTGCTAGAGCCAGTGCTCAGTTGGTGCTAATCCAAGCACCTCTCACGAACCTCTGTTGCTTTTCCAGCTTCAAAGGAGCCACGCGATTACGTCAGTGTATAACGTAGCCAGCGCGCGCCTTTGAAGCACTTCCATGATTCACCAGTGAGAAGCAGCAACATGACGCAAGGCATCTAGCCTACCGGAAAGAAGAAGAAGAAGAAGAAGACGACAGCTCTGGCAAAAAAATGATACAAATAGTAGTTTTAATCAATAAATCTTTAACCCTCTGTAAATGCCACGCTAGCTGGCTAATAAATGTTAGCCCCGCTAGCCAGCTAATAAACGTTAGCCCCGCTAGCTGGCTAATAAACGTTAACCCCGCTAGCCGGCTAATAAACGTTAACCCCGCTAGCCGGCTAATAAACGTTAGCCCCGCTAGCCGGCTAATAAACGTTAACCCTGCTAGCCGGCTAATAAACGTTAGCCCCACTAGCCGGCTAATAAACGTTAGCCCCGCTAGCCGTCTAATACTCTTTAACCACGCTAGCCCGCTAATAAACGTTAACCCCGCTAGCCAACTAATAAACATTAGCCCCGCCCCCAGTCCGCTGACGTAATCGGTTCTTGCTTTAGACCAGCAAAGAGTTGGTGCTCGCTCTGGCTCCGTTCTCAGGCTCGGGGCTGGAGCTTTGATGGTGGAAAAGCAAAGAACCGGTGCTTAATCAGGCTCTGGCTCTGGCTCCGAACCAGCACCAGCTCCAGCTTGGTGGAAAAGGGGTAATTGTGTGATGGACTAATTTTATTTTTGTGTATTCTATCAAAACTTCTCACAACCTTTCCAACAGCACCTTGTTTTTTCTTCCAGTTAAGAGCTTCTAATGTAAAAACTCCCACAATAAAACATGCAGCAGTAAATCAGCCATAAAACCTGTCTTTATTTTTTAATTTTATTTATTTTATTTGTGGCTTCTTTTCCTTTCCGATTCTACTTCCTACTTTTCCTCTTTAAGGCACTCGCTGGTGGCAAAAAGAAGGCAGAAAGAAGCTAGTCTGGAGGAGAAATAGAGATAGAGATAGAGATAGAGATAGAGATGTATTTTTAAGGGATAAATTAAGTTTGAATTTACATGAATCTGATGTAAGGCTGCTCAATTAACAAAGGTTTTATTTTGAAAAGCTTAGACAGGAAGTTAGTTTGACAGAAGCTGAAACACACGGCGAAATGTTTTAACTGTAAATAAAAGTGCAGAGTTTCCAGCCTGCGTCAGACGATGCTGAGTTTACTGACTTAATTATTAAAAACCAGGAAGTGATGTGTGGTGGAACTGTCGTCATGGTAACCAGCTCAGCTCTAATATCTCTCTAGCATATTTTCTGCTGTGTGTTGCCTTAAACGGGAGATAAAATTAAATAAGCTGAATGGACAATAAATGCAGCATGTTTCTAAAGTTTAAAAAAAAATTGTTTTAATAATCGTGATTTCAATTTTGACCCAAATAATCGTAATTATGATTTTTACCATAATCGAGCAGCCCTAATCTGATGTCTCGTGGGTTGTTATTTTTTTTACAATTTATAAAGTAGCCTATACTTATAGTGCGATTTAGAGATTGAGCTTTTATGTAAAGCTACATAATCTGAAATGGAATAAACACCTAAAGAAAAAAGAAAAGCTGGTGAAATATTATGTATATTTTTTGTAAAAGGCCTTCTGACATCTTAATATCGGTACCAGCGCTTTAAAACCTCCAACAACAAAAAAAAAAGTTTCACATTTCAATTTTTTTTCTTTTCTTTTTATAAAAGTACCACCAGATTATTAAATACATGATTATTATTATTATTATTATTATTATTTGTTCCCCTTTATTTCTGTCTACACTCAAAAACACAGTTTAAATGCTAGTCCACACCTCCTGGGAAGTACACACACACACACACACACACACACACACACACACACACACACACACACACACACACACACACACACACACACACACACACACACAAACTGATTCTTGAAGTCATTTGGCACCATAGTTGCTTTCGTAAAATACATTTCTAAAGAGAGAGAAATGTTCCAGGAGAGAAAGCGTGTCGAGGAGTTAAAAAGAAAACCCACAAAAAAAAAAAAAAAAAAAAAAAAAAAGAAAAGAAAATTTAAAAAACAACAAAATTAAAATGCTGAAGATTGCAGCAGGATTGTATCTGGAGGCCTTGTTGGTGCCAAATTCTGATCAAAACCTTGCAGAGTTTCCATCCTCCACAGTTTTTTTTTTTTTTTCAAGGAATTGGAGAAGACATGAGTACAAAAGATTCAGCACCAGCCTGAAGGTTGTATTGCTTCAGATTTTAAAAGATGCAGTTTGTAAGATTTTAAAAAGCAAATCAATAAAAACCAAAATCTTTTCTTTCCCAGCAAAGCAGGCGAGCAACAACTCATCATCCAACTTTACAAACTGCATATTTAATTAATCTTTGATATTAACTCAAGTCCTACATAAAGCACGTCGTCTGGGCTCAGAAGGCAAAGAATGATATATATATATTTACACACACACACACACACACACACACACACACACACACACACAATGGCGACAATGATGAATACGGAGCACAAGCGAAGATAAATGAGTACATTTATACTTCAGCATTTAACAAATCCCAAACACGGCTGCAGATCTTCTCCTAACTTGGTCCACAAATCACTTCCTTGAGCGGTTTGATCGTATAATTAATCATGTGGTTTATATAAAATGTCTTTTTTCACTCCAATATTTCTCTAACTGTCGATATTAATGTATTTTACTTTTCTTTTAGATGCATTTATGATTTCCTTTTTTTTTTTTTCTTCTTTTTGCATCTTTCCGGAAAAGGAGGAAAGGAAGGAAGGAAGGAAGGAGGAAGGGAAGAAAGGAAAGAAAGGAGGAAGGATGGAAGGAAGGACAGAAGGAAAGGGGGAAGGAGGGAGGGAGGGATGGAAGAAAAAAGGAAGGAAGGAAGGAGAGAAGGAAGGAAGGAAGGAGTAAGGAGGGAGGGAGGAAAAGAGGAAGGAAGGAGAGAAGGAAGGGTGCAAGGAGGAAGGAAGGAAGGAAGGAAGGAAGGAAAGGGGAAAGGGGGAAGGAAGGAAGGAAGGAGGAAGGAAAGGGGGAAGGAAAGGAAAAGAGGAAGGAAGGAAGGAAGGAGAGAAAGAAGGGTGGAAGGAAAGGAAAGTAAAAGAGGAAGGAAGGAAGGAGAGAAAGAAGGGTGGAACGAGAAAGAACATCCGGTGTCTGGCTGCGATTTAGGGGCCAAACGATCTCAAAACTAATAAAATCGGGGGGGAAACGATTTTTAATAATAATAATAATAATGAGATAGCGCTCAATAACAAAGGTTTTATTTTGAAAAGCTTAAACAGGAAGCCGCCGGAAGCCGAAATGTTTTAACTGTAAATAAAAGTGCAGAGTTTCCAGCCTGCGTCAGACGATGCTGAGTTTACTGACTTAAATTATTAAAAAACCAGGAAGTGATGTGTAGAACTCATCGTTGTCATGGTAACCAGCTCAGCTCTAATATCTCTCTAGCACATTTTCTGCTGTGTGTTGCGTTAAGTGGCAGATATTAAAAAGGCTGCTGCTGGGAGAGAAAATGAATTAAAGCCGAATGGACAATAAAAGCAGCATGTTTCTAAAGTTAAAAAAAAAAAAAGTTGTTTTAATAATCGTGATTTCAATTTTAACCCAAATAATCGTGATTATGATTTTTTCCATAATCGAGCAGCCGTACTGTATAATGACATAATGAGCGATGTGAAGGTACTTTTTTTAATATATTTTTGTGCTTCAGAAGAGGATATGAAGTAAAATGTGTGTAGTAAAGCTGATCAGATGAATATTGCACAGGGATAATAATCATAGACCTTTAAACAAACTTAATTTTTAGATTTATTTGAAGCCTTTTTGAAGGATCCATTGATACTCTGGTCTTCAGAAGACATTTGGACTCATTTCCGCTATTGTGTGCAGTTAAAACGGAGTAAGATACAACAACAAGAACAATGCTGCACTAACATTTAAAGGAATATTGCAAAAAAAAAAAAAAAAAAAGGAAAATTACACAAATTATAAAAAAAAAAATAAAAAGGTTTGGCTGTTTAGAGCACATGATTAGGCAAGATCATGATTTTTCCACAGGTTGTAAAAAAAAAAAAAAAAAAAGACAAGCTGGTCCAGACAGAGTGGTGTTTAACTATTAAAACTGTAGGGCATGAACACACACACACACACACACACACACACACACACACACACACACACACACACACACACACTCTCTCTCTTAACCACACACACACATATACACACACACACAGGATATGACATCATCATGGATCCACCTCTAATTAACACTTTACAACAAAATAAAACAAATCAGTCCATTAAAAAAGATAAAAATCATGTCGTATATGTGAATGTAAAGATTATAATAATACTAGATTGAACCCAAGGCTAAAAACAGAGACGTGAACGTATTGATTTGAGTAAACAGCACAGCACAGCACAATGTCGTCGCCATAGAAACACATATTTGCTGCAGCGCTAGTAAAAACATTTCGGGCCATGATACAAAAGAGACAAAGTTCGTGTTGCTGTTTGATTTTTTTTTTTTTTTTTTTGGGAGAGAGAAAATTCAACTATATATCGTACCCTGAATTCACCTCCCGATCGACCGAACCAAGACCCCCCCCCCCGCCCCCCCCCACCGCTTGATTGGCCAGTGGTGTTGTACCATAGTGGGCTTTTTTTAAATTTGGTTGATTATTAAATTTAAGCTCACTTATTTAAAAAAAAAAAAAACTAAAAAAAAAAATTCTTACAAGCAGCTTTTAGGAATATGAATGAACCTGTTGACTTGAAATCAGATTTCCTGCTCGGAAACGGAAAAAAACTGACCTCAGATCAGAAAAAAAAAAAAAAAAAAAAGCCGAATTCACCTCACAGTTAATAGACTTCGCTTTAATACAAGAAGCAAAAAAAAAAAGTGGTCACGAAGCGTCCCGAAACTGCTGTTCTTCATATCCAAGTGGCAAAAAATTAAAAAAAAAAAAGGAAAAGGAAGGACATATTTGGTAATGGTAAGATCTTACTACTTCAATTATCCTCCCTTCCTCCATTCCTCCTTGCGTGGTACTTCCTTCCTTCCTTCCTTCCTTCCTTCGGTTCTTACATGATTAAAATCAGACTTTGTGGTTGAAGCGGAGGCCGAACACAGATAAACGTGGTCCAGCTCTTTTTAGGTCCGAGTACACAATAAAAACTGAACAGCCACTTTAATAATAAAAAAAAAAAAAAAAAAAAAAAAAGAAAACATAAACCCTTTGATTTTACAGAGTGATATCTCCCATTGTTACGCACCATTTTGCATCCCCTTCCCCCCCTTCCTCACCCCTTCCCTCCCTCCCTTGGTGTTTTCTTTGGGATGCCAAGTGGAAGTATGCCTTTCCAAAAAAAAACACTCTTACTTTTAACACTTCAATTGTCCAAAAAAAAAAAAAAAAAGAAAAAAAAAATCTCCACTCGTTTTACCACCTTTACTTTGGAGTCCCGTAACTCCTCCCCCTTCCTTCCTTCCTTCCTTCCTTCCTTCCTTGTCAGTCCTTATATGGTCAACAGCTTCCTGTGTGTCTCCACTTAAGCCTCCTCCTCTCACTTCCTTGTCCGTACGCGGGTCAAAACATTTCGGAAAAGTCTTTGTAAAGCTCGTCCTCCTCTTTTTTTTTTCTTTTTTTTTTTAAAAGTCCTTTTTTTAAAATGGGAAAACGTCATCGTGTGTTTTAGTAGCTCCGTTAGCTCCGTTAGCTCCTCCCCCCCTTGAACCCCCTCCGTGAGGTTAAAGGTCAGAGGTCGGTGACTTTGTTCTCCAGGGCGGCGGCGATCTGTTGGAGGCGGAGGGTGAGCTGTTTATTCTGGGCTGCTGGATCCTCGTCCAGTGATTGGATAATCTGAAATTTAAAAAAAAACAACAAAAAAGAAAAAGACAATAAAAATTTAAATTGTTTCCATCCTTCTTCCTCCCTCTTTTCCTTTCTCCTTCCTTCCCTCCTTCCTTCCCTCCTTCCTTCATTCCTTTCTTCCTCTGTCCTTCTTTCATTCCCTTCCTCTTTTCCTTTCTCCTTCCCTCCCTCCTTTCCTTCTTTCTTTCTTTCTCCCTTCCTTCCTTCTTCCTCCTTCCATCCATCCATCCTTCTTTCCTTCTTTCTTCCTCCCTTCCATCCTTCCTTCCTTCCTCCCTTCCTTTCTCCTTCCCTCCTTCTTTCCATTCCTCCCTTCCTTCTCTTCCTCTTTTTCTTTCTCCTTCCTTCCCTCACTCCTACCTTTTTTCCTTCCTACCTCCCCCCTTTCCTTCTTTCTTCCTCCCTTCCTTCCTCCCTGCCTCCTTTTCTTCCTTCTTCCTCCCTTCCATCCTTCCTTCCTTCCTCCCTGCCTCCTTTTCTTCCTTCTTCCTCCCTTCCATCCTTCCTGCCTCCTTTCCTTCTTTCTTCCTCCCTTCCATCCTTCCTTCCTTCCTCCCTGCCTCCTTTTCTTCCTTCTTCCTCCCTTCCATCCTTCCTGCCTCCTTTCCTTCTCTCTTCCTCCCTTCCTTCCTCCCTGCCTCCTTCCTCCCTTCCATCCTCCCTTCCTTCCTTCCTCCTCCCTTCCTTCCTTCTTCCTCCCTTCCATCCTTCCTTCCTCCTTTCCTTCTTTCTTCCTCCCTCCCTTCCATCCTTCCTTCCTCCTTCCTTCTATCTTTCATTTAAGGTTAGGAAGTGTAAAGGCATATCTCACCACGTCGTAGTACTTGCTGGCGTACTGGTAGAGCTGATGTAAGGCCACCTGGGTGTTCAGTTTGTCTGTGTGTTGCTGCGGGAACGGGAAGAGAAACAAAAAACACACCATTCAAAATCCTCTCAGACAGAAAATCAAAATCAAATTTAAAAAAAAAAGAAAAAAAAAAGGTCGTCATAGAAACAAGTTGAAATGTTACAAGGTTGAAATTCATCTGCACACATAATTAAATACTTCAGGTCGTAGTTACACATATTTAACTTCCTGTCGTCCTCCCGGGTCAAATTGACCCCGTCTGTCTTGACTGTTCCTTCCTTCCTTCCTTCCTTCCTTCCTTCCCTCCTTCGGTCTGTCCTTCCTCCTCCTTGCCTTCCCTGCTACCTTCCTATTTTCCTTCCTCCCTCCCTCCTCCTTGCCTTCCCTGCTACCTTCCTATTTTCCTTCCTCCCTCCCTCCTTCATTCCTTCCCTCCTTCCTTCCTCTTTCCCTTTCTCCCTCCCTCTGTCCTTGATTCCTTCTTTCTTTTCCTCTCCTCCCTTCCTCCCCTCCTTTCCTCTCCTCTCCTCTCTTCCGTTGTCCCTCCTTTCCTTCCTTCTTTGCTTTCCTTCCCTCTCCTCCCTTTCCGTTGTCCCTCCTTTCCTTCCTTCCTTCCTTCTTTGCTGTCCTTCCTTCCTTCCCTCTCCTCCCTTCCGTTGTCCCTCCTTTCCTTCCTTCCTTCCTTCCTTCCTTCTTTGCTTTCCTTCCTTCCTTCCCTCTCCTCCCTTCTGTTGTCCCTCATTTCCTTCCTTCCTTCCTTCTTTGCTTTCCTTCGTTCCTTCCCTCTCCTCCCTTCCGTTGTCCCTCCTTTCCTTCCTTCCTTCCTTCTTTGCTTTCCTTCCTTCCCTCCCTCTCCTCCCTTCCGTTGTCCCTCCTTTCCTTCCTTCTTTGCTTTCCTTCCTTCCTTCCCTCTCCTCCCTTCCGTTGTCCCTCCTTTCCTTCCTTCTCATCCCTTCCGTTGTCCCTCCTTTCCTTCCTTCCTTCCTTCCTTCCCTCTCCTCCCTTCCGTTGTCCCTCATTTCCTTCCTTCCTTCCTTCTTTGCTTTCCTTCCTTCCTTCCCTCTCCTCCCTTCCGTTGTCCCTCCTTTCCTTCCTTCTTTGCTTTCCTTCCTTCTCCTCCCTTCCGTTGTCCCTCCTTTCCTTCCTTCCTTCCTTCCTTCCTTCCTTCCTTCTTTGTTTTCCTTCCTTCCCTCTCCTCCCTTCCGTTGTCCCTCCTTTCCTTTCCTTCTTTGCTTTCCTTCCTTCCTTCCCTCTCCTCCCTTCCGTTGTCCCTCCTTTCCTTCCTTCCTTCCTTCCTTCTTTGCTTTCCTTCCTTCCTTCCCTCTCCTCACTTCCATTGTCCCTCCTTTGCTTTCCTTCCTTCCTTCCCTCTCCTCCCTTCCATTGTCCCTCCTTTCCTTCCTTCCTTCTTTGCTTTCCTTACTCCCTTCCCTCTCCTCCTTTCTCCCTCCCTCTGTCCTTCATTCCTTCTTTCTTTTCCTCTCCTCCCTTCCTCCATCCTTCCCTCTCCTCCCTTCCGTTGTCCCTCCTTTCCTTCCTTCCTTCCTTCCTCCTTTGCTTTCCTTCCTTCCTTCCCTCTCCTCCCTTCCATTGTCCCTCCTTTCCTTCCTTCCTTCTTTGCTTTCCTTACTCCCTTCCCTCTCCTCCTTTCTCCCTCCCTCTGTCCTTCATTCCTTCTTTCTTTTCCTCTCCTCCCTTCCTCCATCCTTCCCTCTCCTCCCTTCCGTTGTCCCTCCTTTCCTTCCTTCCTTCCTTCCTCCTTTGCTTTCCTTCCTTCCTTCCCTCTCCTCCCTTCTGTTGTCCCTCCTTTCCTTCCTTCTTTGCTTTCCTTCCTTCCTTCCCTCTCCTCCCTTCTGTTGTCCCTCCTTTCCTTCCTTCTTTGCTTTCCTTCCTTCCTTCCCTCCTCCCTCCCTTCCTTCCTTGACTCGAGGACAACAGGAGGGTTAAACACACACACACACACACACACACACACACACACACACACACACACACACACACACACACACACACGGAGTGGTTCATACCCTGGAGACCTCAGCGAGGTGTGTGTTCATGTCCTGGTCGCTGACTGGAACCATCTGTCTGATGCCTTTATAATAACTGAAGAGAATAAAACATAAAGTTCACATTCAGTAAAAACTCAAAATGATTCTTTAATTTATCTTCATATGTACGACCAACTTTTAAAATGTTGCAATAGACTGATATTATTTAAACTTTTCTTTAATGCAAACTTATTAAATATGTTTATTTATTGTTTTTAACAACTCATAAAAACATTTGCAACTAATTTATCATCATTAACATGCTGGTATCTCATAAATGTATAAATTAAACTTATAAATATATAAAGTACAGACATGAGTAGACTTATTATAGACTTCTAAATAATACTTATAGACTTATTATAGATTTATAAATAATACTTATTATAGACTTATACATTATACTTATTATAAACTTATATATAGTACTTATAGACTTATTATAGACTTATACATTATACTTATTATAGACTTATAAATAATACTTATAGACTTATAAATAATACTTATAGACTTATTAAGACTTATAGATTATACTTATAGACTTATTATAGACTTATAAATAATACTTATAGACTTATAAATAGTACTTATAGACTTATTATAGATTTATAAATAATACTTATAGACTTATTATAGACTTAATAGTACTTATAGACTTATTATAGACTTATAAATAATACTTATAGACTTATTATAGACTTAATAGTACTTATAGACTTATTAAGACTTATAGATTATACTTATAGACTTATTATAGACTTATAAATAATACTTATAGACTTATTATAGACTTATAAATAGATTTATAAATTACAGACTTATAATTAGACTTATGAATTATAATTATAGACTTATAAATAATACTTATAGACTTATTATAGACATACATTATAGACTTATGATTAGACTTATAAATTATACTTGACTTGACATAGACTTGTAAATAATAATACTTATAGTCTTACTTATCTGTAACACATCTGTTAATTTTTATTGTGTATAATGAAACAAACTCACTCGTCCACCATCTTCTTGTACGTTGAAATCTCTTTTGCATAGAGCAGCTTGTTGCTAGGCGACTCCTACAGCGACACACACACACACACACACACACAAAAAAAAACCAACAACAGATTTTTATTAATATTTTTCTTCTTAAAATCATCTTCATCACAACCTCAGGATGTTTTCTCCGCTCTGTTAACGATGTTTAAACAGTCCAGGGGTTTATTTAGTGATTAAGAGCCGTAATGAACTCTAACTCCATCAGCTGGACTCCTCGTTTCTACGACAACAGCCACAGAAGAAGTAAGGAACTCAATATGCACCTTTCTGCCCTTCCTGTCTTTACTCAGGTTAGCCTTTATATGTGCTTGCTTGCTTGCTTCCTTCCTTCCTTCCTTCCTTCCTTCGGTCTGTCCTCCCTCCCTCCTTCTCTCTTTCCTTCCTCCCTCCCGCCTTCTTTCCTTCCCTCCTATCTTCCTTCCTCCATCCTTCCTTCCTTCCTTCCTTTCCTCTCCTCCCTTCCCCCCTGCTTTCTTCCTTCCTCCCTCCCTCTCTCCTTCCTTCCTTCCTTTGTCCCTCCTTTCCTTCCTTCTTTGCTTTCTTTGCTTTCCTTCCTTCCCTCCCTCCCTCCTTCTCTCCTACCTTCCTTCTTTCCTCTTTTCCTTTCTCCCTCTGTCTTTCCTTCCTTCCTTCTTTCTTTTCTTCTCCTCCCTCCCTTCCTCCCTCCCTCCCTTTGTCCCTCCTTTCCTTCCTTCTTTGCTTTCCTTCCTCCCTCCCGCCTTCTTCCTCCCTCCCTTCTTCTCTCCTACCTTCCTTCCTTCCTCCCCCTTCCCTTCCTTTGTCCCTCCTTTCCTTCCTTCCTTCCCTCTGTCCTTTCCTTCCTTCCAACAGGACGGTTAAACTGCTTTTTCTTATGCAGGTTTTCTGGTATTAAAGTTATAATTTGTGCTACATTTCAACTTAAATATAAATATTATGTATTGAACTTACAAGGCTGACCTTTCACCACCTTAAATTTAAAACACTGAGAAGATAAATATTAGTGTGCATGTTTATTTTTTTTTATTTTTTTGGGAACTGACCCTGCTGAGTTTGTGCTCCGTCTTGGTGCAGGCGTCCATGAAAGTCTGCGAGATGACGTGCAGCGACGCGTCCACCACCTCCGTCACGTGGACGTCGAAGATGAAGTGGGGGTTCCTCAGGATGTTCACCCAGTACCGCAGAGGCAGACTTGAAAGATAAAAAAGAAAAAGAGAGAGCGAGAAAGAAAGAGAGACTTGTGAAACTGAATTTAACATCAATTAACCCTCCTGTTGTCCTCGAGTCAAGGAAGGAAGGAAAGATGGAAGGGAGGAAGGAAGAGAGGAAGAAAGAAGGAAGAGAGGAAAGATGGAAGGGAGGAAGAAGGAAGGAAAGGAGGAAGGAAGGAAGCAGGAAAGGAGGGTGGAAGGAAGGAGGAAAAGAAAGAAGGAAGGGAGGAAGGGAGGGTGGAAGGAAGGGAGGAAGAAAGAAGGAAGAGAGGAAAGATGGAAGGGAGGAAGAAGGAAGGAAAGGAGGGTGGAAGGAAGGAGGAAAAGAAAGAAGGAAGGGAGGGTGGAAGGAAGGAAGCAGGAAAGGAGGGTGGAAGGAAGGAGGAAAAGAAGGGAGGAAGGGAGGGTGGAAGGAAAGGAGGAAGGTAGGAAGCAGGAAAGGAGGGTGGAAGGAAGGAGGAAAAGAAAGAAGGAAGGAGGGAAGGAAGGAAAGGAGGGAGGAAGGAAAGGAAGGAATGAGGAAGGAAGGAAGGAAAGAAGGACAGAGGAAAGAAGAAAGGGAAGAAAGACAGAAGGAGGGAGGAAGGAAGGAAGGAGGGAGGAAGGACAGATAGAAGGAAGGGACGGAGGAAAGAAGGAACAGTCAAAACAGAGGACGACAGGAAGGTTAATAAAACATTTCAAACATTTCTTCGAGGCTTTTTTGACTAAATCCTAAACTTCTGCTCACTTTTTTTTAAAAAGACCTGCTGACACTCTTGTTTCCTCTTCACTTTCCCCTCCTCCCTCCCCCTCCCTCCTTCCCTCCCTCCCTCCCTCCCTCCATCTCCATCCTTTCATCTCCTCTCTCCATCTCTCCCCACCCCACAGACCATAACCCTCGTCAATAATTCACTACGACTGATGAATATTTCATTGTCCAGCTTGTTTGTGTGTGTGTGTGTGTGTGTGTGTGTGTGTGTGTGTGTGTGTGCGTCGTCATGGTGATTGACAGTCCAAGCTCAAGGCCAGTTTGATAAAAGTTAGAAAGATGGAAGAAGAAGAAGAAGAAAAAGAAGTGTGTCTGTGTGTGTCTCCCATCTGTCTCCATTTTCTCTTTTCTTCTTCTTCTTCTTTTTCTTCTTCTTCTTCTTCTCCTCCTTGTTTTTTCTGCTCTGTCATCATTTACTCGTTTCTGATAGCAGGCAATTAAATGAGAGCTTTCATGTGTCCGACTCTTTCAGCTGTGAGGAGGACATATCAGGCCGGTTGATGAGGTGTGATGTGCACACGCAGCTTCAGAAGCAAGTTTAATGATTGTGTCTCCAGCTGAGATTCACATCCACATTTTAATATTGATGAGTTTGGAGGAAAAGAGGAAGGAAGGAAGGAAGGAAAGGAGGGAGG
>NC_070600.1:22171501-22179001 GCF_027409825.1 Scomber japonicus | reverse complement strand
GAGGAAATAAGGAAGGAAGGAAAATGCACTCTTTGGCTCCTGATGGGTGAAATCAGACTCACCTGAGAGATGGTGTCACAGTTCAACACCTTGACTGGAGTCACGTCCGGTCCTTCTCCGTGAACCAGGACCTGCAGAGTCTGACCAGACAAACACACCACGGTCAGTCACACTCTTTCCTCCCTTCCTTCCTTCCTTCCGTCTGTACTTCCTCCCTCCCTCCTTCTCTCTTTCCTTCCTTTCTTCCGTCCCCCTTTCTTCCTTGCTTCTGTCCTTTCTTCTTTCTTTTCCTCCCTTCCTCCCTCCCTCCTTTCCTTCCTTCCTTCCTTCCTTCCTCCCTCCCTCCCTCCTTCCTTCTTTCCTTTCCTCCCTTCATTCCACCCTCCTTCCTTTCCTTCCTTCCTTCCAACCTTCTTTCCTTTCCTCCCTTCATTCCACCCTCCCTCCTTTCCTTCCTTCCTTCCAACCTTCCTCCTTCCTCACTTCCTTCCTCTCTCCCTCCCTCCTTTCCGTCCTTCTTCCCAACCTTCTTCCTTCCTCCTTCCTCACTTCCTTCCTCTCTCCCTCCCTCCTTCTTCCTTCCTCACTTCCTCCCTCCTTTCTGTCCTTCTTCCTCCCTTCCTTCCTTTTCCCTCCCTTACTTCATTCATCCCTCATTTCCTTCCTTCTTCCACCCTCCCTCCTTTCCTTCCAACCTTCTTCCTTCCAACCTTCTTCCTTCCTCTCTCCCTCCCTCCTTTCCGTCCTTCTTCCTCCCTTCCTTCCTTCGTCCTCCCTTACTTCATTCATCCCTCATTTCCTTCCTTCTTCCACCCTCCCTCCTTTCCTTCCAACCTTCTTCCTTCCAACCTTCTTCCTTCCTCTCTCCCTCCCTCCTTCCTTTCCTTCCTTCTTCCACCCTCCCTCCTTTCCTTCCAACCTTGTGTTGAAATGTGCTTTATATAAATACTAAAGGCAATACTTTGAATGTTAAAAAAAAGAAGAAAAAAGAAAAGAAATAAACCTGCTTTATGTTATAAATACTAATTGTGGTCTTCATGAATGCCCCTTGTTTAAACTCAGAGTAGAGTTGGTGTGTTTTTACTAACCAGGACGGAGTATTCCACGTCGTCTCCCAGCAGTCCCGTATCGTTCAGAGTGTATTTGGCTTTCTTCATCTTAGCGTCCACCGGTCCTTTCTCCACCTGATGCTTCAAGGCTTTGAATAGTTTGTATAAAGGTTCTCCTGCTGTGTCCTAAAACAAGAACACACAAAAAAAAACACTTTTAAATGAACCCTAACCCCTCGGTGGTCGAGTGTCGAGCTGATAGTTAACTCCATTTTCATGCTTTTGGTTCTGAGCTTGACGGTTGAAAGCATTCAGGTTTTGCATGTACTGATTTAAATTTAGCCTTTTTCTTAACTCTCCTGTTGTCAAGGAAGGTAGGAAGGAAGGAAGAAGGAAGGAAAGGAGGGAAGGAAGGAAGGAAGAAGGAAGGAAGAATTGAAGAAATAAGGAAATAAGGAAGGAAGGCAGGAGGGAGGGAGGGAGGGAGAAAGGAAAAGAGGAAGGAGGGAGGAAATAAAGAAGGAAGGAAGGAAGGTAGGAGGGAGGGAGGGAGAAAGGAAAAGAGGAAGGGAGGAAGGAAGGACAAAGGAAAGAAGGAAGGGAGGAAGGAAAGAAAGAGAGCAGGAGGGAGGGAGGAAAGAAGGAAGGAAAGGAGGGAGGCCGGAAATAAAGAAGGAAAAAAGGAGGGAGGAAGGAAGGACAGAAGGAAGGAAGAAAGAGGGATCGAGGAAGAAAATGAGGAAGGGAAGAAGAAGGAAGGAAGGAAGGAAAGGAATAAGGAGGGAGGGAGGAAAGGAGGAAGGAAGGAAGGAAGGAAGTATAACTATGTACAAACTTCACAAAAAAAAAAAGCCCAAAACTCAACACACAACAGAGAGAGGAAAAAAAAAAACCTCCACCAGACACACTGAGGTTTCTACACAGAGCAAAATATTTTAGAGTCAATTATAACCGACAGGGACAGACGGGGACTAGAGCTGGAGAAAAAAAAAAAAAAAAGAAGAAAAGGAAAGCCGAGCAGATCGAAAAAGAAAAAAAAAAAAAAAAAAAAGAAAATGGAAGAAAGAGGACAAACAACAGAATAGGTGAAAGAATGTGTGTTACCCTGAGGAACTGATAGAGACAGATGGACATCCAATTACAGAGCATCCTTTCCACCACCGTCTCCGACCTGGAAACACAAACACAAGACAAAAAAAAAAAAACACATTATGACTCGAGCTGAAGTACAGAAGCCTGGAGAGGAAGTTCTCAGGTCATATTTAAAGGTGGTTTATTTGTAATCATGGTATAAAATAAATACCGCCTTAAAAAAAAAAATAATTCTTTACTTTACTTTCCTGAACTTTCTACATCAGAGGAGTCAAACTCAGCTTCATTCAAGGGCCACATACAGACCAATCTGATCTCATGTGGGCCGGATCATTAAAAAGATGGAAGGAAGGAAGAGAGGATAGGATGAAAAGATGGAAGGAAGAAAGGTAGGATCAAAGGAAGGAAGGATAGGATGAAAACATCGAAGGAAGGAAGGAAAGATGCAAGGATGGAAGGAAGAGGAGAGAAGACAGTAAGGTAAGATGAAAGAAAGGAAGGAAGGAAGGAAAGATTGAAGGAAGGATTGAAGAAAGGAAGAAAGGTAGGATCGAAGGAAGGAAGGAAGGATGAAAAGATGGAAGGAAGAAAGGGAGGATCGAAGGAAGGATGAAAAGATGGAAGGAAGAAAGGTAGGATCAAAGGAAGGAAGGAAGGATGAAAAGATGGAAGGAAGAAAGGGAGGATCGAAGGAAGGGAGGAAGGAAGGAAATATGCAAGGATGGAAGGAAGAGGAGAGAAGACAGTAAGGTAAGATGAAAGAAAGGAAGGAAGGAAGGAAAGATTGAAGGAAGGGAGGGAGGAAGGACAGATGGAAGTAAGGAAGGAAGAAAAGTAGGATCGAAGGAAGGAAGGATTGAAGAAAGGAAGAAAGGTAGGATCGAAGGAAGGAAACAAGGTAGGATCGAAGGAAGGAAGGAAGGATGAAAAGATGGAAGGAAGAAAGGGAGGATCGAAGGAAGGATGAAAAGATGGAAGGAAGAAAGATAGGATCAAAGGAAGGAAGGAAGGATGAAAAGATGGAAGGAAGAAAGGGAGGATCGAAGGAAGGGAGGAAGGAAGGAAAGATGCAAGGATGGAAGGAAGAGGAGAGAAGACAGTAAGGTAAGATGAAAGAAAGGAAGGAAGGAAAGATTGAAGGAAGGGAGGGAGGAAGGACAGATGGAATTAAGGTAGGAAGAAAGGTAGGATCGAAGGAAGGAAGGAAGGAAGGATTGAAGAAAGGAACAAAGGACGGATTGAAGAAAGGATGAAAAGATGGAAGGAAGAAAGGGAGGATCGAAGGAAGGGAGGAAGGAAGGAAAGATGCAAGGATGGAAGGAAGAGGAGAGAAGACAGTAAGGTAAGATGAAAGAAAGGAAGGAAGGAAGGAAAGACTGAAGGAAGGGAGGGAGGAAGGACAGATGGAAGTAAGGTAGGAAGAAAGGTAGGATCGAAGGAAGGAAGGAAGGAAGGATTGAAGAAAGGAAGAAAGGTAGGATCGAAGGAAGGAAGGAAGGAAGGAAGAAAGGTAGGATCGAAGGAAGGAAGGAAGGATGAAAAGATAGAAGGAAGAAAGGTAGGATCGAAGAAAGGGAGGATCGAAGGAAGGAAGGAAAGACAAATGGAAGGAAGGAAGAGAAGACAGGATGAAAAGATGGAAGGAAGAAAGGAAGGAAGAGAGGATAGGATGAAAATATCGAAGGAAGGAAGGAAAGATGCAAGGATGGAAGGAAGAGGAGAGAAGACAGTAAGGTAAGATGAAAGAAAGGAAGGAAGGAAGGATTGAAGACAGGTAGGATCGAAGGAAGGAAGGAAGGATGAAAAGATGGAAGGAAGAAAGGTAGGATCGAAGGAAGGAAGGAAGGATGAAAAGATGGAAGGAAGAAAGGGAGGATTGAAGAAAAGAAGGAAGGAAAGACAAATAGAAGGAAGGAAGAGAGGATAGGATGAAAAGATGGAAGGAAGAAAGGGAGGACTGAAGGAAGAGAGGAAGGAAGGAAAGATGCAAGGATGGAAGGAAGAGGCGAGAAGACAGTAAGGAAGAAAGGGAGGGTCGAAGGAAGGAGGAAGGAAGGAAGGAAGGAAAGATGCAAGGATGGAAGGAAGGAAGAGAAGACAGGATGAAAAGATGGAAGGAAGAAAGGGAGGGTCGAAGGAAGGAGGAAGACAGTAAGGAAAGATGGAAGAAAGGAAGGAAGAAAGGTAGGAAGGAAGGAAGGAAAGAAAGACAGATGGAAGGAAAAGAAGACAGGAAGGAAAGTGGGCCGGAGAAGACTCCTCGGCGGGCCGGTTCTGTCCCGCGGGCCTCATGTTGGACCCCCCTGTTCTACATTATGAACACTGTTATCTCCTCACCTCCTCAGCATGAGTTTGGGGTTTTTGTTCTGCACGTGTTCGTCCATCAGCTCGAGCAGCAGCGTCCTCGTGATGTCGGTGTAATACTCCAGCTTGCCGTGAAGCGCCACCGTCAGCAAGGAGGCGAAATAACCACGAGCACGGGCGTTGAAGTCCGGACGACTCTCCAACGTGTGGATGAACTAGAGATGCAGAAAAAATATATAAAGAGAGGTATTAAAAGGAAGTTAAGTCTGTGTAAAGTAAGAATAAATATGTGTTCTGAGTTTGACATACCACAGAAAAGTGTGTTGTTAACCACCCTGCCAAATTTGAATGATTAAAAAAAATCGCCAAATATATGAAATTAGGCTTCAAAGTTGTGTAAAAATCAGCCTCTTTCTCTGCTGCCAAACGCTGAAGCCCCGCCCCCTACCAAGTGTCACCTGTCAATCAAAGTCACCACCTCTACCAGAAACATGGACGCTACATCTGAGAGCTTTCTGCTGCTAACTCAGCTGCTAGCTCAGCGGCTAACTCGGCTGTTAGCTCGGCGGCTAACTCAGTTGCTAGCTCGGCGGCTAACTCAGTTGCTAGCTCGGCGGCTAACTCAGTTGCTAGCTCAGCGGCTAACTCAGTTGCTAGCTCAGCGGCTAACTCAGCTGCTAGCTTGGCGGCTAACTCAGCTAACTGGCTAACTGTAGACTGTAGTAGTAGTAGTAGTGTGTGCTGAATGTATTTATACCTCTACAGCAGCAGGGGCGGGTTTATGCTAATCACATTTTACACAGATTTTAGTAATACATTTACCATAGACCTATTTAACCCTCCTGTTGTCCTCGAGTCAAGGAAGGAAGGAAGGAAGGAAGGAAGGAAGGAAAGGAAGGAAAGGAGGAAGGAAAGGAGGAAGGAAGGAAGGAAAGGGGAAGGTAGGCGGGAGGAAAGAAAGAGAGAAGGAGGGAGGGAAGGAAGGAAGGACAGAAGGAAAGAAAGGAAAGAGGGAAGGAAAGAAGGAGGGAAGGAAAGAAGGAGGGAAGGAAGGAAGGAAGGAAGGGGGAAGGTAGGCGGGAGGAAAGAAAGAGAGAAGGAGGGAGGGAAAGAAGGAAGGAAAGGAAGGAGGGAGGGAAGGAAAGAAGGAGGGAGAGAGGAAGGAAGGAAGGAAGAAAAGGGGATGGAGGGAGGAAGGAAGGAAGGACAGAAGGAAGGAAGGGAGGAAGGAAGCTCCGACACTCACGTTGATGAGGAAGGTTTTACTGTTCAGCAGGTTGGAGAACTGGTTGAGCGCCTGAGCCACGATGGCCTTGCGAGCTTCGGGGATTTGTATCTTCCCGGTGATCATGGCGTTGTTGGCGGCGCCGTCCTTGGAGGGCAGGAAGAAGTTACGGTCGGTGTAGGTCTTATAGTCGAGGAAGGGGATACGGGCTTCGCTCAGGTCGTTGGTGTGGTCTTCCATTTCAATCATCAGGTCTGACAAACGGAGAGAAACGGAGAGTTATATATATATATTTATATTCAGTTTGTGTGTTTTATGGATTTCTAGAGCAGGCGTGTCAAACTCATTTTCATTCAAGGGTCACATAAAGCCCAATTTGAACTCATGTGGGCCGGATCACTGAAAGGAAGGAAGGCAGGAAGGCAGGAAGGCAGGAAGGAAGGAAGGAAGGAAGGAAGGAAGGAAGGAAGGAAGGAAGGCAGGCAGGCACGCAGGCAGGCAGGCAGGAAGGAAGGAAGGAAAAGAAGGAGAAGAAGAAAGAGAATACAGGAACGAAAGCTTCCCTTCCCTCCCTCCCTCTTTCTTTCCCTCCTTCCTTTCCTTTCTCCCTCCCTCCTTCTTTCCTTCCCTCCTTTCTTCCCTCCTTTCCTTCCTTCCTTCCTTCCACAACAGGAGGGTTAACCCTCCACTAATGAGCTAATTGAGCAGTTTGGCATAATTAGTTAAATGAAGGGTTGAAGCGTATCCATCACACACTGAACTGACTTTAATGTGACTTAATTAGAAGTGAACAAAGTGTTTAAACTTTAGCTTCTTCAGGTTCACTCACTAAATTATAGTTTTCAAAGAAGCTACAGAGAGTTACAAGAATGACATCATGGCTTTTACTCCGAGCAATGATGTAATTCATATTCACAAGATGTTTCTAATGGCAGCGTCCCTCACCCTAACCCTCCTCCCTTCCTTCCCTTCTTCCTTTCCTTCCTCCCTCCTTTTCTTCCTTCTTTCCTCTGTCCTTCCTCCCCTTCTCCTTTCCTTCCTTCTTCCTCCCTCCTTTCCTTCCTTCTTTCGTCTGTCCTTCCTTCCTTCCTCCCTCCCTTCTTTCCTTTGTCCTTCTTTCCTTCCTTCCTTCCTTCCTTCGTCCTTCCTCCTTCCCTTCCTTCTTCCTCCCTCCTTTCCTTCCTTCTTTCGTCTGTCCTTCCTTCCTTCCTCCCTCCCTCCTTTCCTTTGTCCTTCTTTCCTTCCTTCCTTCCTTCCTTCGTCCTTCCTCCTTCCCTTCCCTTCTTCCTTTCCTTGCTCCCTTCCTTCCTTCTTTCCTGTCCTTCCTCCCTCCTTTTCTTCCTTCTTTCCTCTGTCCTTCCTCCCCTTCTCCTTTCCTTCCTTCTTCCTCCCTCCTTTCCTTCCTTCTTTCGTCTGTCCTTCCTTCCTTCCTCCCTCCCTCCTTTCCTTTGTCCTTCCTTCCTTCCTTCCTTCTTCCTTCCTCCCTTTCTTCTATCTTTCCTTTCCTTGCTCCCTTCCTTCCCTTCCCTTCTTCCTTTCCTTGCTCCCTTCCTTCCTTCTTTCCTGTCCTTCCTCCCTCCTTTTCTTCCTTCTTTCCTCTGTCCTTCCTCCCCTTCTCCTTTCCTTCCTTTCTCCCTCCCTCCTACCTTCCTTCTTTGACATGACATCATGGCTTTTACTCCGAGCAATGATGTAATTCATATTCACAAGATGTTTGTAATGGCAGCGTCACGCTCAGCAACTCTCAGTGTGAGGTTGTGTTTTGTTTGTTTGACCCACAAACGAGGAGAAGAATCAGAGTCGCCTATTTTAAAAGTGTTCGACCCAATT
>NC_070600.1:22156501-22166501 GCF_027409825.1 Scomber japonicus | reverse complement strand
GTTTTTTCCTCATTTTTTAATATTTAACATGTTACTGAATACATATATTACTGTTTTTAATTCTTTAAAATCAATATTTTTTATTATATTTAGTAAATAAAGGTAGGAAGGAAGGAAGAAAGGAAGGAAAGAAGGAAGGAAGGAAGGACAGATGGGTGGAAGGAAGGAAGGAAGGATGGACAGAAAGAAGGACAGAAGGAAGGAAGGAAACCCTTTTCCTTCCTTCCTAATCCCTTTTCCTTCCTTCCTTCCTAATCCCTTTTCCTTCCTTCCTTCCTTCCTTCCTATCACTTTTCCCTTCTTTCCATTCTTCCTTCCTTCCTTCCTTCCTTCCTTCCTGCCTTCCTTCTGTCTTTCCTTCCCTCCTTCCTTTCCTTCCTAATCACTTTTCCTTCCTTTCTTCCTTCCTATCACTTTTCCCTTCTTTCCATCCTTGTTCCCTTCCTTCCTTCCTTTGTAATCCCTTTTCCTTCCCTCCTTCCTTTCCTTCCTAATCCCTTTTCCTTCCTTCCTAATCCGTTTTCCTTCCTTCCATCCTTCTTTCCTTCCTTATCCGTTTTCCTTCCTTCCTAATCCGTTTTCCTTCCTTCTTTCCATCCTATCACTTTTCCTTTCTTTCCATCCTTTTTTTGTGGGGGTCAGACATGGTTGGTAATTATCTTCTTTTCTAATATCAGTATATCTGCAATATCACAGTATGATGCAAAGTCACACATAAAATATTCAATTAACAATTTGTTCTTTTCTTCCAGCGAGAACTTTACAGATGAATCTGAGCAGAATCATTTATTTGGAAGATGAAAGTTTGAGTTTCAATAATAAAAAACACTGTTGGACTCATGATGGTCAGTTTAGAAAGAAAGAAGGAAGACACTTAATGGAACCAGAAGCAGAGATCTTTCCTTCCCTCCTTTCTTTCCTTCCCATCACTTTTCCCTTTTTTCCATCCTTGTTTCCCTCCTTCCATCCTCCCTCCCTTCCTTCATCTTCTTTTCCTTTCTTCCTTTCCTTCCTTCCTTCCTTTTGTCTTTCCTCCCCTCCTTTCTAATCCCTTTTCCCTCCTTCCTTCCTAATCCACTTTCTTTCCTTCCTTCCTTTCTAATCCATTTTCTTTCTTTCCTTCCTTCCTTCCTTCCTTCCTTCTCCATTTTCTTTCCTTCCTTCCTTTCTAATCCATTTTCTTTCTTTCTTTCCTTCCTTCCTTCCTTCCTTCCTTATCCATTTTCTTTCCTTCCTTCCTTCCTTATCCATTTTCCTTCCTTCCTTCCTTCCTAATCCATTTTCCTTCCTCCCTTCCTTTCTAATCCATTTTCTTTCCTTCCTTGCTTCCTTCATCCCTTCCTTATCCATTTCCTTCCTTCCTAATCCATTTTCCTTCCTTCCTGCCTTCCTTATCCATTTTCCTTCATTCCTATCACTTTTCCCTTCTTTCCATCCTTGTTTCTTTCCTTCCTTCCCTCCTTTCTTCCTTCCTGCCTTCCTTCCTTCCTTTCTGTTTGTGTAATTCCTCTCGCTGCCAGAAGGGGGCGATAAAAGTCAAAAACACTCTGAGTGCACTAGTGATCCCGTAGTAGTGTGACAGCATCTGGTTTCACTTCCTCCTCCTTTTCTTCCTTCCTAATCCATTTTCTTTCCTTCCTTCCTATCACTTTTCCCTTGTTTCCTTCCTTTCATCCTCCCTTCCTTCTTTCATTCATCTTCTTTTCCTTCCTTCCTTCCTTCCTTCCTCCGTCATCTCTGCAGCTTTAGACACAGATGATGAGACGCTCTGATATCTGAAGACTTCAAACACTCAGATATCAGATCAGCGGAAATCTATTTCAGAAAGGCGGCAAAAACTTCCGGAGCTTTCTTCTGATTAGAGACAAAGATGTTTTTAGTAGGAGCTCTTTTTCCTTCTTTCCATCTGTCCTTCCTTCTTTCCTGCTGTCCTTCCTTCTTTCCTGCTGTCCTTCTTCCCTTCCTTCCTTCCTTCTTTCTTACTTCTTGCTGTCTTTTTTTCTTTTCTTCCTTCCTTCCATCTTTCCTTTCTTCCTTCTTCCCTTCCTTCTTTCTTCCTTCTTGCTGTCTTTCTTTCCTTCCTTCCTTCCTTCCTTCTGTCCTTTCTTCCTTCCTTTTGTCTTTCCTTCCCTCCTTCCTTTCCTTCCTTCCTCCCTCCCTTCTTTCTTTCTTTCTTTCTTTCTGTCCTTCCTTCCATTCTTTCCTTCCTTCCTCCCTTCCTCCCTCCCTCCCTTCTGTCTTTTCTTCCTTCATTCTTCCTTCCATCTTTCGTTTCTTCCTTCTTCCATCCATCCTTTCTTCCTTCCTTCCTTCCTTCCTTCCTAAGGCCTTTTAACAGGAGCTCTTATTCATCTCAGTTTTTTTACCTGAAGTATGTTGACATGACAGGAAGCGTCTCCAACAAACGCCTGCGCCTCTTTGGCCGTCATCGCCTTGGAGAAACCTCGACCCTGAGACAAGAAGAAGAAGGAGGAGGAGGAGGAGGAGGAGGAGGAGGAGGAGGAGGAGGAGGAGGAGGAGGTGGAGGAGGAGGAGGAGGAGAAGGAGAAAGAGAAGAAGAAGAAGAAGAAGAAGAAGAAGAAGAAGAAGAAGAAGAAGAAGAAGAAGAAGAGAGTGAACTCAACAGCTTCAGATAACGAGTAAAGTATGTATAAAGAGTCTCTTTCCTTCCTTCCTTCCTTCCTTTTGTCTTTCCATCCTTCATTCCTTCCTAATCTATTTTCCTTCCTTCCTTCCTTCCTTCCTAATCCATTTTCTTTCCTTCCTTCCTTCCTTCCTTCCTTCCTAATCCATTTTCTTTCCTTCCTTCCTTCATTCCTTCCTAATCTATTTTCCTTCCTTCCTTCCTTCCTAATCCATTTTCTTTCCTTCCTTCCTTCCTTCCTTCCTAATCCATTTTCCTTCCTTCCTTCCTTCCTAATCCATTTTCTTTCCTTCCTTCCTTCCTTCCTTCCTAATCCATTTTCCTTCCTTCCTTCCTTCCTAATCCATTTTCTTTCCTTCCTTCCTTCATTCCTTCCTAATCTGTTTTCTTTCCTTCCTTCCTTCCTAATCCATTTTCCTTCCTTCCTAATCCATTTTCCTTCCTTCCTTCCTTCCTTCCTTCCTATCACTTTTCCATCCTTTCCATCCTTGTTTCTTTCCTTCCTTTCTTCCTTCCTTATCCATTTTCCTTCCTTCCTTCCTTCCTAATCCATTCTCCTTCCTTCCTTCCTTCCTAATCCATTTTCTTTCCTTCCTTCCTAATCCATTTTCCTTCCTTCCTTCCTAATCTATTTTCCTTCCTTCCTTCCTAATCCATTTTCCTTCCTTTCCATCCTTGTTTCTTTCCTTCCTTTCTTCCTTCCTTATCCATTTTCCTTCCTTCCTTCCTTCCTAATCCATTCTCCTTCCTTCCTTCCTTCCTTCCTAATCCATTTTCTTTCCTTCCTTCCTTCCTTCCTAATCCATTTTCCTTCCTTCCTTCCTAATCCATTTTCCTTCCTTCCTTCCTAATCCATTTTCCTTCCTTCCTTCCTAATCCATTTTCCTTCCTTCCTTCCTATCACTTTTCCCTTCTTTCCATCCTTGTTTCTTTCCTTCCTTCCCTCCTTTCTTCCTTCCTTCCTTCCTTCCTTATCCATTTTCCTTCCTTCCTAATCACTCTGAGCGTCCATCCTCACAGTGACGATGATGATGCTCGTCTCGGTGATGACGTTCTTGGACAGTTTGTCGAAGGTGGGGTCGGGATGATAGTCGAAGCCCGTCAGCTCCTCCCTCACGTTGTCCAGGTGGAGCGACGTCTTCAGAGACTTGCTGTCGCTGAAGTTCACCGACGGAGAATCAAACTGGAGGACGGTGTCGTTCTTACTCAGAGCCTCCTGGATGAACTGAGGGATGAGAGAAAAGAGAGAGAGAGAAAAAAGAGAGAGAGAAAACTTTATTTACACTCTAATTTCTAATCAATGTTTTCAGCTGTTAGGGTAAATGTTCCCTCCATCTGTCCTTCCTTCCTTCCTTCCTTCCTTCTGTAGGATCCTTCCTTCCATCCTTCCTTCCTTCCTTGTTTGTTTGTTTGTTTCTTTCCTTCCCTCCTTCTTTCCTTTCTTCCTTCTTTCCTTTCTTCCTTCCTACCTTCTTGCTGTCCTTCCTTCCTTCCTTCCTACCTTCCTTCTTTCCTTTCTTCCTTCCTTCCTTGTTTCTTTCTTTCCTTCCCTGCTTCTTTCCTTTCTTCCTCCCTTCTGTCCTTCCTTCCTTCCTTCTTTCCTTTCTTCCTCCCTTCTTTCCTTTTTTCTTTCCTTCCTTCCTTCCAGTTTAAATGATTTTAAATTCATAATTGAATTTATTATCTTTAATAAAATGTTCTCCATCTTTTAAATGGAGACAAAGGAAAAACAAACTTTAAACAAAGAAATCAAGAAACTCTATCAGTCTGTGTGTAGCTGTAAACTGCACACACACACACACACACACACACACACACACACACTAATACGTATATGTGTGTGTGTGTTGAATCCAGGAAACGTACCTCTACAGGTGTGTTGTCTTGTGTAAACTCGTCAGCGGAGGGCCAGACTTTCATCGTAGCTCTTTGGATCAAATCGAAGCCGTTTCCGATCACCACAATCCTCCGACCGCCACTACACACACACACACACACACACACACACACACACACACACACACACACACACACACACACACACACACACACACACACACACACACACACACACACACACACACACACACACACACACAGTAATATTCATTAATATAAAGTACATTAACTTAGACTTTATTTTCATTCTAGGTCTGATGGCAGGAGTTTGTTGAGTTTGAAAAGGGACATTTTTGGGACAGTATATTTTTTTGGGGCTTTTTGCCTTTAAAGTACAGGTTAGTAGAGAGAGAGAGACAGGAAACTGGAGGCAGAGAGGGGGGAATGACATGCAGGATAGGACCACTCGGTGCGGGATTCGAACCCCCCGGAAATTACACCTGCAGCAAGGACTGTAGCCTCAACACATGGGGTGGGTGCTCTACCCACTGAACTATGCTCAACCCCAAAAAGGGAAAGTTTTATATTAAAAATGTTCACAGTGTTCATCATTTTGACCCATCATTAAACTAACAGGTGTGATTTCCTACAGTAGGAGTCCGTAATTAAAAACAGTAACAAAATACAGAGTTTTATAATGCTTTTTTTTTTTTCTTAAGTATATTTTTGGGGCTTTTTGCCTTTAATGTACAAGTTAGTAGAGAGAGAGAGAGAGAGGAAACTGGAGGCGGAGAGAGGGGGGAATGACATGCAGGATAGGACCGGTGCGGGATTTGAACCGGGGTTGTAGCCTCGACACATGGGGCGGGTGCTCTACCCACTGAGCTCAACCCCAGAGTTTTATAATGTTGTGAAGTAGCGTGGGATCATGGGAGATGTTGTTTTCATTGTTTAACTACCAGCTTCTCACCTCATCATTTAGGAGGTTTTTATTTTTACTGGGTGCAAAATTATCTGCAGAGGTTTCCTCCAGTTCCAGTTTCATGTTAAAAATCACTGTTTCTATGATGCTGTTTTGCAGACTGAGGACATCCAGAGGGGCTGCGAGCCGAGCTGCTGATAACATTTGCACAGCTTGTTTCTTCCAATAACTAAAATCCTTCATCTGGTTAAAATATATAATTAAAAACAACCTAAATCTAACAATAAAAGCGGCTTAAACTGGATAAAAAGTCAGTTTCTAGCAGCTTGTAGTGGACAACCACAGGAAACCTCCAAGATCTAAAAACTCTGTAATATAAATGTGGCTTAAACTGGATTATAAATCAATTTTTTTCTGTTTAAATATTGTTAGAAACATTTCGGGATAATGTGAGTACACAACTCAAGACCAAGAAGTAAAAAGTCTTATAAAAATTGATAATAGATTTCAAAAAAGTCAATTTCTGACAGCGACCAAATGAAATTTAGTGGATTTCTCTGTTTAAAAATGTGTTTGGTATAATATAAGTACACATTTTAACAAAATAAATAGCCAAACACAGGTGTAGTCGGTGTTATTAGACATTTTAACGCAGAAAGTTTACATATTATATTTTTTGAGGGACTTTTTATTTCCTTCAAACATTTCTTTTTTCAGAGCAGAAGAGAGAAGAAATAAAAAGGTTCTCACCATACGAAGCTGGCTTTAGGATTAAAATCTATAATCTTGGGGTTCTCAGAGTACTGGTACGCCTCTCGGATTTCTTTGTTGGTGTTTTTCCCGTAGCTCACCGTCACCGGCAGAGAATCGGACGGCCCCCGATACCTTCCCGTCTTACAGGTGATCTTTGTGGGTCCGAACGACAGGCTGAAGAGAAGAGAAGAGAAGAGAGTTAACGTCCGTGTAAAGTAAGAATAAATATGTGTTCTGAGTTTGACATACCACAGAAGAGTGTGTTGTTAACCACCCTGCCAAATTTGAATGATTAAAAAAATCGCCAAATATATGAAATTAAACTTCAAAGTTGTGTAAAAATCAGCCTCTGAAGCCCCGCCCCCTACCAAGTGTCACCTGTCAATCAAAGTCACCACCTCTACCAGAAACATGGACGCTACGTCTGAGAGCTTTATACTGCTAACTCAGCTGCTAGCTCGGCGGCTAACTCGGCTGTTAGCTCGGCTGCTAGCTTGGCTGCTAGCTCGGCGGCTAAATCGGCTGTTCGCTTGGCGGCTAACTGGGCGGTTAGCTCTGCAGCTAACTCAGCAGCTAACTCGGCTGATAACTCGGCAGCTAGCTCGGCAGCTAACTCGGCTGATAACTCGGCAGCTAGCTCGGCAGCTAACTCAGCCTCTATCTCGGCGGCTAACTCAGCTAACTGGCTAACTGTAGACTGTAGTAGTAGTAGTGTGTGCTGAATGTATTTCTACCTCTACAGCAGCAGGGGCGGGTTTATGCTAATCACTAAATCCTGAACACAGAAATCTTGAAACACAGTTTGTGAATCCTAGCTCCACAATTCAAATCTAAATGGTTGAAATGCTTTTTACACTTTCTTTTTTTAGAAATACATTTATGACCTATTTAATGTGTTTAGAAGAACATATCTCAGATCAGATGCTTTGTAGTAATTTGAGGACTTCGCTATGAGCCCATGTGTCGCTTACACTTCACAAGCGACGCCTCCGACAGTAACGGCTACGTCTTCTTTGGTCGCTGTGTCCAGAGCTGTTCCTTTGATGGTGATGATGGTGCCTCCGGCCGCTGGACCCCTCGCTGGCTCCACAGACCTTGGGTTCGGGTCCTGGACAGAGAAGATGATAAAACACACATTAGATACGACTGTCTTTATTTATGGCAGGGAGGGGGGTCAAACATGAGGCCCGTGGGCTAGAAGCGGCCCGCCAAGGCGTCCAATCCGGCCCACTTTCCTTCCTGTCTTCTTTTCCTTCCTACCCTCCTGTCATATGTCCTTCTTTCCTTCCTCCCTTTCTTACTTCTTTCCTTCTTTGTTTCCTTCCCTCCATCTTTCATCTTCTTTTCCTTTCTTCCTTTCCTTCCCAATCCCTTTTCCTTCCTTCCTTTTGTCTTTCCTTTCGTCCTTCCTTTCCTTCCTATCACTTTTCCCTTCTTTCCATCCTTGTTTCCTTCTGTCCGTCCTTTCTTCCTTCCTTCCTTCCTTCCTTCCTCTCTTCCTTTTGTCTTTCCTTTCCTCCTTCCTTTCCTTCCTATCACTTTTCCCTTCTTTCCATTCTTGTTTCTTTCTGTCCGTCCTTTCTTCCTTCCTTCCTTCCTTCCTTCCTCTCTTCCTTTTCCTTAATGTAATCATTTATTACAGAGGGAATTTCTGACATTATAAAGTTGCAAATTTGAGATGTAAACCACATAAATACATTTATGAAAAACACAATGTCTTTTCAAAGTGATGGGATGATTCTGGGCTAAGATAACAAGATAACGAGTATCTCCTTAATGCTAAACTCAACAGAAAAGTACAATTAGATCAGTTCTTCTTCCACAGCAGCTTAATGCACGATGAGAGACGACTCGCCAGTGTTATAAAGCCAGGGGTTGTGACTGCTTGGCAGAATAAAACTCCTTTTTTCAGGGGGAAGGGGGGGGGGGGGGGGGGTTCTGGCAAATTTGTCACTTTTTTGTCATAAATGTATGACTTTTTTTCCTTAAAAAATATGCAACTTTATTCTCATTCTAACTTTTCTCTCTAAATATTACCCCCCTTCCTCCTCCAGGTCAGTATTAGTTGTTTTATTATAAATCTATGGCTCTAATACACCGTCCTACAAACCAAAAATATATTTAGTAACTTCCTCCTGAGCTGCTGCTGCTGAGAAGGAAGGAAGGAAGGATGGAAAGCAGGAAGGAAGGAAAGGAGTGAGGAGGGAAGGAGAGAGGAAAAGAGGAAGGAAGTATGGAAAGAGGATGGAGCAAAGAAAGAGGAAAGGAGGGGAAGAATGAAAGAAAAATTAAAGAGGGAGGAAAAAAGGAAGGGAGGAGGAGGGAAGGAAAGGAGGAAGGGAGGAGGAAGAGAGGAAAGGAGGAAGGGAGGAGGAAGGGAGGAAAGGAGGGAGGGAGGAATGAGGAAGGAAGGAAGGAAGGAAGTAAATGAGTAAGGAAGGAAGGAAGGAAAGGAGTGAGGAGGGAGGGAGAGAGGAAAAGAGGAAGGAAGTATGGAAAGAGGATGGAGCAAAGAAAGAGGAAAGGAGGGGAAGAATGAAAGAAAAATTAAAGAAGGAGGAAAAAAGGAAGGGAGGAGGAGGGAAGGAAAGGAGGAAGGGAGGAGGAAGAGAGGAGAGGAGGAAGGGAGGAAAGGAGGAAGGGAGGAATGAGGAAGGAAGGAAGGAAGGAAGGAAGGAAGTAAATGAGTAAGGAAGGAAGGAAGGAAAGGAGTGAGGAGGGAGGGAGAGTGGAAAAGAGGAAGGAAGTATGGAAAGAGGATGGAGCAAAGAAAGAGGAAAGGAGGGGAAGAATGAAAGAAAAATTAAAGAAGGAGGAAAAAAGGAAGGGAGGAGGAAGGAAGGAAAGGATGAAGGGAGGAGGAAGAGAGGAAAGGAGGAAGGGAGGAGGAAAGAAGGAAGGGAGGAGGAAGGAAGGAAACATGGAAGGAAAGAAAGAAGGAACAGTCAAACCAAAGATATATTTAGTAACTTCCTCCTGAGCTGCTGCTGCTCGTTGTGTTTGTATCAAACTTCCAACCAGGCAGGAGTAGAAGTAGAAGTCTTTGCCTCTTTTTCTCCGTGGATATTTATTCTTGTGTTTGCAGCTTCGCTTTGCTACAACAGCAAGAAGCAAACACCCCAAAAAAAAACAAAACACACACACAACAAACAAATCTCACCTGCACCTGCACACCAAACACTTTCTTTTTATTTCCTCCTTCCTTTCTTCCCTGTTGCTGCACAAAAAGAAGCACAAGCATCTTCTCTCTCTCCCTCTTTCTCTCTCTCCCTCTTTCTCTCTCTCTCTCTCTCTCTCTCTCTCTCAGTGTCTCTCTCTCTCTCTCTCTCTCTCTCAGTGTCTCTCTCAGTCTCTCCCTCTCTCCCTCTCTCCCTCTTTCTCTCTCTCTCTCTGTCTCTCTCTCTCTCCCTCTCTCTCTCTCTCTCTCACACCCACTGCTGAGTCTTAATTCTCCAGACACGTTGACTTTAAAATTTTGGGAGCTGCTTTTTTATCCTCCGGTGTAGAGCAGAGAATTAAAATCTAACTCTCTTGTTTTATTTGTCGTGCTGTCAGCGCAGCACAAAGAAAACAAGCTTCCAGGACAAACAGGAAACCAAGCAGCTGGCGTGTGTGTGTGTGTGTGTGTGTGTGTGTGTGTGTGTGTGTGTGTGTGTGTGTGTGTAAAACTCCCCCCGTGGTGACTCTGTTTTTTAGTTTTAGCTCGCTGCTGAAATACCACGGGGTTAAAACAGCTTTGGAAAATAAAAAAAATAAAGAACTTTAAAAAATGTGTTTTGATGTGATTAAAGCGTTGGTACCTGCAGGACGGCTGTTACAACATGATGTTTGTTCTTAGTTCA
>NC_070600.1:22146501-22154001 GCF_027409825.1 Scomber japonicus | reverse complement strand
AAATTGACCCCGTCTGTTTTGACAGTTTCTTCCTTCCTTCCTTCCTTCCTTCCTTCATTTCGTCCTTCCTTCATTCCTCCCTCCTTCCTTCCTTCCTCCCTCCTTTTTTTCCTTTTCTTTCCTCCCTTCCTCCTTTCCTTCCTTCTCTCCTTCCTTTCTTCCTCCCTCCCTCCCTCCCTCCCTCCTCTCCTTCCTTCTTCCTTCCTCCCTCCGTTCTTTCCTTCTTCCCTCCCTCCTTTCCTTCCTTCCCTCCTTCCTCCCTTCCTCCTTTCCTTTCCTCCCCTCTTCCTTCCTCCCTCCCTCCTTTCCTTCCTTCCTCCCCTCTTCCTTCCTCCCTCCCTCCCTCCTTTCCTTCCTTCCATCCTCACTCCTTTCCTTCCTTCCTCCCTCCTTCCTTCACTCTTTCCTCCCTCCTTCACTATAAAGGCAGAAAGCTGCAGCAGATTGGTACGTGATGTCACATGGAAGAGCGTCTGTCGCCTAGGTAACGCAACAGTTACATTTTGAAGATTTTCACTCTGGAGGGTGGTTTCACTTTTTTGTGTTTTTAAGCCTCAAAAACGCTGCCACCGTCTAAACGAAAGATGAAGCCAACGCTGAAGAAACTTAGAACTGCATTCTATCAAATGGCCACCAGGGGGCGACCGTCTCTATACAAGTCAATGGAGAATTCACCAACTTCTCACTTGATTTCTAACCTCAGTAAACGTTTTCAAAATGTGTTTATGGTCTCAATCGCTAGTTTAAAGCCTTCTTCAATGCAGTATGATGTTCATTTGGGACATTTTGGCCTCCCTGATTTTATATGTGACGATAAAGCAGGGTATGCATTAGGGCGTGGCTACGTCCTGATTGACAGGTTGATTGCACAATGTCCCAAATGCAACATTAACAATCTATAAGAGCTACAAAGTGCAATATGCAATATAAAAGGTGTGTGTAAGAGAATATAAAGTTTGGGTTCAGACTTACCCGATAGGTGAAAATGACTTTAGATTTTCCTCTTCTCCCTCCTTCTACTTCTATCTCCACCGCTCCGCTGTGTGGAGGATCAACTGGGATGTCAGACGGCGGCGTTCGCTTTGCTGGACCGATCTCACACACAACACTGCAAACAGAGAGATGGAGAGAAATTAAATAACTCAATAAAAAGGTACAGGTTTGTCTGGCCATGTTAAAAGAGTAAAGGAAGGAAGGATGGAAGACGGAAGGAAGGAGGGATGGAGGAAAGAAGGAAGGAAGGAGGGAGGGAGGGAGAAAGGAAAAGAGGAAGGGAGGGAGGTAAGAATGAAAGAGAGAGGGAGAAAGGAAAAAGGAGGAAGGAAGCAGGAAGGAAGGAAGGGAGGGAGGGAGGGAGGGAAGGAAGGAATGGAGGAATGGAGGAAGGAAGGAAGGAAGGAAAGAAGGAAGGGAGGAAGGACAGAAGAAAGGAATAAGGGGGATGGAGGAAGGAAAGAAGGAAGGGAGGAAAGAGAGAAGGAGGGAAGGAAAGAAGGACAGACGGAAGGAAGGAAGGAAGGAAGGGAGGCAGAAAGGAGGAAGGAAGGAAGGAACAGACAAAACAGACGGGGTCAATTTGACCCGGTAGGACGACAGGAAGTTAAAAAGCTTGCAGCCTGTCTGTGAGTATCTGTGTGTAACCTGCTTTGAGTCGACTCATATCATTAAAGGTTATTGTCCTTCGTTAGTTACACATCACCCTTCTCTTCTTCTCCTCCTGTATTAGACGCAGGCCGCTGTTCAGTCAGGTAGATACTCGCTTATCTCTTGTAATTAATTAACGTCGGCCGGCTGTCAAACGTCGGCGCTAAAGACCTTCAACCTGAGTAAGAGCTTAACGTGTTCAGACAGCGGCTCGGCTTCCTGTCTGCATGTTTAATGTGAGGTTACCTCGTAGAGACGGAGTATCTGTCCGCCTGGTGAACGCAGTCCACTCCGGCCACCGTGATCTTCTTGATGTCTGTCTGTTTTATTCCCATGTTGGAGCCTTTAATGGTGACGGAGATCTGACCGTTTAAAGGGCCGAAGCGAGGGATGATCTGCCAAAAAAAGAAAAAGGAAAAGGAGGAGAAATTAAAACATGCAGGAAATAAATAAATAAGGGTTGAGCAATTAAAAAATGTCTTTAAAATAGTTTTAAAAGCAGCATCAGGTTTTTTAAAATGTACATTTAGTATTATTTGAAATGACATTTGCACCATTTTTTTTAAACCAAAAGTAAGACTGAATGCTCCTGAAAATGTCAAATGGTGTAACCACAAAAGAATGATAAATATTTAATATTTTATCCACCTAAAAAAGAAAGAAAAAAAGAAAGAAAGAAAGAAAGAAAGAAAGCAGGTTCCTGATCTCCATGGTTACCCAGATTAAATGTAATATTTAGAACAATAGTATTCCATTAGCTTTATTTAATATAAAAGTTATAATGTAAGATCATGCCAAACTAGTTGATATGGTGTTTTATTAGTGCCACGGGTTCTAGTTAGTGCCACGGGTTCTAGTTAGTGCCACGGGTTCTAGTTAGTGCCACGGGTTCTAGTTAGTGCCACGGGTTCTAGCTCCGAGGCAACTATTAATCTTCTCCATACTTATTATTCTTCCGCCGTTTTTCGGCGCGTAACTCGTCCAGCAGCTTTGAGAAAACCCCGACAATATATACATCAAATCGTCCGGCTCGATTGGGGGAGGGGTGCTATGACTTTTGGTGTTGAAATTCCAATTTTTCCCAAAGTTATTCCCAAAAAATGGGAAATTTCTCCATTGAAAATGAATGGGAATTTTTTGAAAAACCTCCAAAATTTCACCTTTTTTCAGAGTCACCTAGCTCTCTCATACATGCAGGTAGAAACGTGATTCAAACTTTAAAACGGAGGAAAATTTGTGCTCTCTGGAAAAATACCAAACTGTTTTCACATAACATGTAAACTTTTCAAACTATGAGCAGTCAAACGAGGAGTGGAAATCACTTTTTCATCAAAGTTAGAGTGGAAGCGGCAGTTAGCTAGAGTGAGAGAAGCTGAAAAAAATAACCTTAATTTTTATTTTTAAGTCGAGCTCACGGCCAAACCGTAAAAAGGAGACAAATAATTTTTTGTCAAAATATAGACATAGGTGTTGGGATCCATAAAATGTGTCTTTGACAGGCGGGGTCTGCACAAAATTTAAACAAGGGGGCAGAGACCGACAGCAATACCTGTCTCACTCCCCACTGACTCTAATGTAATCGTCTTCTTTTTTCAAAAGAATCTCAATCTGTCTTCACACTGAGCTTACTCGCTCATTTTAAGGAATATGTGAATAAAATAAACACTGTCAGAATCTGACGGCTTCTGTGTCTCTCACAGTGTTTTCAGTTTTTGGACAGGAGTTACGGTTTTCTCACAGTTTGCAATTGTTCGGGACCTTGTCAGAAGCCAAATTCTTCAGAATTTTGAGACTTTTTTCCAAGCAGATTCTAAAATCGCCGTAGCAACCGCAGGGCCTTAGCTGCCCTTGGCAACCTGTTGCTGGGCAGAAACTGAGCTACCTTTTTGTGATTGGCTAATTCTACCTGTGTCTGTTTTGCCAGTTAACTGAGCTAGCAGCCGAGCTAGTATTGATACTCTCTCTCTATATATATACATATGAATTATATTGACAGTCTTACTGCTCAAATGCTGGCTTGTGTGTGTGTGTGTGTGTGTGTGTGTGAGTACACACTGTGTTGTAGTGCTTAGAGTTAGCGCATGTTGCTACTGCCTTGTGCTCTGTGTGCTACTCTCTGCTTACATCTACTGTTACACTTGATACTGACCAGTAAGATGTGCTTAATACTGCCACAGTAAAAGTTACTTAGTGTTATATGATCACAGAGACTTTTGAACACTGGAAATAAATCGTGTACTCGTCCCGGCACCAGCCCTGGCAGCAACCTTTTTAAATTTAAACTAAACCACATGGACACAGTAAAACCTCACTGATTGCTTTGGTTGTATAAAAATTGAACATATATCTCCTTTGGTTTGCCACATTTTTAGTTTTGGCTTACTGTGACCGCGGGACAAACAAAAAGCAATTTAAGCTATTTGATGCATTTAAGTGGTTTTTGTCTTCTTGCCAATTTAAAAAAAAAAAAAAAAGGCCCTAAATGTTGATGCGGAAATAACTAAAACAAACTTTTAATCAAGCAGCTGCCCAAAGGAAATTGAGAAAGGAGGAAAGAGCCTGAGACAAATGAGACAAATGACTGATGTTCAGGAGAAAATAGGAAACATATTGGAGCAGAAGAAGAAGAGGAGACACTGTGAATACAATATGAGGGAGGGAAGAAGAAAAAAAAAGAAAAGAGAAAAAAAGAAAAAGGGATTGAAGGAAAGGAAGGGAGGGAAGGAAGGAAGGAAGGAAGTAAGGAAGGAAAGGATGGAAGGAAAGGAAGGAAGGAAAGGAGGAAGGAAGGAAAGGACAGGAAGGAAGGAAAGAAAAAGAGGGAGGAAGGAAGGAAAGGAAGGTAGGGAGGAAGGAAAGGAAGGAAGGGAGGAAGGAGGAGGAGGAGGAAGAAGAGGAAGAGGAGGAAGGAAAGGAAAGGAAAGGAAAGGAAGGGAGGAAGGCAGAGGAGGAGGAAGAGGAGGAAGAGGAGGAAGGAAAGGAAGGGAGTAGAGGAGGAAGGAAAGGAAGGAAGAAAGGAGGGAGGAAGGAAAGGAAAGGACAGGAAAGAAGGAAAGAAAAAGAGGGAGGAAGGAAGGAAAGGAAGGTAGGGAGGAAGGAAAGGAAGGAAGGGAGGAAGGAGGAGGAGGAAGAAAGGAGGGAGGAAAGGAAGGAAGAAAGGAGGGAGGAAGGAAGGAAAGGAAGGAAGAAATGAGGGAGGAAGGAAGGAAAGGAGGGAGGAAGGAAAGGAAGGAAAGGAAGGAAGACAAATGACTGATGTTCAGGAGAAAATAGGAAACATATTGGAGCAGAAGAAGAAGAAGAGGAGACACTGTGAATACAATATGAGGGAGGGAAGAAGAAAAAAAAAAGAAAAAAGAAAAAAGAAAAAGGGATTGATTGTGTAAAAGCTGTATGGATTTTTTAGTAAATGTAGAATTTGAGGAAGATAAACGGTTAAAATGAGGAAAATGAGAGAAAGCTAGTGAATCATATCTGGGATAAAAAAGAGCTAATGGAGACGATTTTTATAACAATCCCCGGAGTGAAAGAAAGAGATGGAGGGATTTTATTCACACACACACACACACACACACACACACACACACACACACACACACACACACACACACACACACACACACACACACACAGCAGCCAAAGGTGAGTTTATTCATATTGTGTGTTTTTAAACTTCCTGTTGTCCTCGAGTCAAGGAAGGAAGGGAGGAAGAAGGAAGGAAAGGAGTGAGGAAGGAAGGAAGGAGGGAGGGAGGAAGAAGGAAGGAAAGAAGGGAGGGAGGGAGGAAGGGAGGGAGGAGGGAAGGAGGGAAGGAGGGACGGAGGGAGCAAGGAAGGGAGGAAAGAGAGAAGGAGGGGAGGGAGGGAGGGAGGGAGGGAGAAAGGAAGGAAGGAAAGAAGGAAGGGAAGGAGGAAAAGGAAAAGAAAGGAGGAAGGAAGGACAGAGGAAAGAAGGAAGGGAGGAAAGAAGGAAGGGAGGAAGGAAAGGAAGGAAGGAAGGAAAGGAAGGAGGGAAGGAAAGACAGACGGAAGGAAGTAAGGGAGGAACGAAGGAACAGTCACGGAGGACGACAGGAAGGTTAAATAGCTTTAGAGTTTCTGTGTCTGACGGGAAATTTCCCAGGAGGCAAGCAGTGAAAAAGGGATAGAAATAAATAAAAAAAAAAGAGAGAAAAACATAAATAGCATCTTTCTTTATTACAGAAGTGTTTTCTTCTCTTTCCATCATGACAAAGAAATATCTGCTCGGCTTCCTGTTATAATGAGATTCATTTAACTTCCAGATTTATTATGATTCATGCATTCCTTCCTTTCTCCCTTCCTTCCTTCCTTCCTTCCTTTCGTCCTTCCTTCCTTTCTACCTCTCTTCCTACCTTCCTTCGTTCCTTCCTTTCTTCCTCCCTTCATTCCTTCCTTTCTTCCTCCCTCCCTTCCATCCAAAGTTTTTATGGTTACACCACTTAGACATTTTTGCCATAATCCTCTAATATATTCTCCTTCCTTCCTTTCTTCCTACCTACCTACCTACCCTTCCTCCCTTCCTACCCACCTTCCTTCCATTCGCCCTTCCTTCCTTTCTACCTCTCTTCCTACCGTCCTTCATTCCTTCCATCTTTCCTTCCTTTCTTCCTCCCTTCATTCCTTCCTTCTTTCCTCCCTCCCTTCCTTCCAAAGTTTTTATGGTTACACCACTTAGACATTTCTGCCACAATCCTCTAATATATTCTCCTTCCTTCCTTTCTTCCTACCTACCTACCTTCCCTTCATCCCTTCCTACCTACCTTCCTTCCTTTCTTCCTTCCTTGCTTGCTTTCGTCCTTCCTTCCTTTCTACCTCTCTTCCTACCTTCCTTCATTCCTTCCATCTTTCCTTCCTTTCTTCCTCCCTTCATTCCTTCCTTCCTTCCTCCCTCCCTTCCTTCCAAAGTTTTTATGGTTACACCACTTAGACATTTTTGCCATAATCCTCTAATATATTCTCCTTCCTTCCTTTCTTCCTACCTACCTACCTACCTTCCTCCCTTCCTTTCTACCTCTCTCTGACTGTAGTTTGTTAACGTAGCTTTCTGAAGCTAACTGAAGCTAAACCGGCTTGTTTCAGACAGAGGCTGAACTGAGGAGCTGCATAAAGAGCCAGTATAAGATAAATAACAAGTTGTTTTTTAAACTATGCAAATATATTCCAGTAAAGCCCCGAGAATTTCAAAATAAAAGGTCACATCAAGAGGAGGGAGGAAGGAAGGAAAGGAGGGAGGGAGGAAGGAAAGAAGTAGGGAGGGAGGGAGGGAGGGATGGAGGGAGGAAGGAAGGAAGGAAAGGAGGGAGGGAGGAAGGAAGGAAGTAGGGAGGGAGGGAGGGAGGGAGGAAGGAAGGAAGTAGGGAGGAAGGAAGGAAGTAGGGAGGGAGGGAGGGAGGAAGGAAGGAAAGGAAGGAAGGAAGGAAGGAAGGAAGGAAGGAGGGAGGGAGGAAGGAAGGGAGGAAAGGAGGGAGGGGGGAAGGAATGAAAGGAAGGAAGGAAGGAAGGAAGGGAGGAAGGAAAGGAAGGAAGGAATGAAAGGAAGGAAGGGAGGAAAGAGGGAGGGACGGAGGAAGGGAGGGAAGGAGGGAGGGAGGAAGGAAGGAAAGGAGGGAGGAAGGAATGGAAGGAAGGGAGGAATATATTTTTTGCTGTAAATTATGCAAATATATTCCAAAAAAGCCCAGAGATTTTCAAAATAAAAGGTCACATCAACATCCAACAACAACAAAAACCTCACGCTGACATATCGTCTGTGTTTGTGTGACGAGAGCGAGAGCGAGTATTTTTTAGGACTCACATCAGTGATTTCGGGGTTGGGGCACTGGGCCGGCTGCGGTGA
>NC_070600.1:22136411-22143501 GCF_027409825.1 Scomber japonicus | reverse complement strand
AAGGAAGGGAGGGAGGAAGGAAGGAAAGAAGGAAGAATGAAAGGAAGGAAGGAAATGAAGGAAGGACAGAGGAAAGAAGGCAGGAAGGAAGGCAGGGGGAGGAAAGAAAGAGAGAAGGAGGGAGGGAGGAAGAGAAGAAAGAAGGAAGGAAGGAAGAAGAAAGGGGGATGGAGGAAGGAAGGAAGGAAGGGAGGAGAGAAGGATGGAGGGAGAAAGAACAGATGGAAGGAAGGAAAGGAAGGGAGGGAGGAAAGAAGTAAGGGAGGAGAGAAGAAGGGAGGGAGGAAGGACAGATGGAAGGAACGACGGAGGAAATAAGGAACGAGGGAGGGCGAAAGGAAAAGAGGAAGGGAAGAAAGAAGGCAGGGAGGAAGGAAAGGAAGGAAAGAAGGAAGGAAAGGAAGGAAAGAAGGAAGGAAAGGAAGGAAGGAAGGAAGGAAGGAAGGAAGGATATTTTGGGATATTTACAGAAGTTACCAAATATAATTATTTGCCCAATAAAGGGTTAAACTGCAGCTTCTTATTTACTCCTCCTCCTCCTCCTCCTCCTCCTCCTACCTTGCTGATCAGGAGTCGGTGGGGATCGCCCCGGGGTCCGGCAGCGAGCAGGTGACTTTCTTCTCCGAGGAGATCACGGCTTCGTTGCGGATCGAGCCGAAGACACACTGCAGCTTATCGGACCGGGTCAGTCTGGGAAGGCGGGGAATGTCGATTTCAACCTGGAGAGAGAAGAGAGAAAAAAAAAAGAGTGATTATTCCTCAGAGCTGACTTTTACTGACTGTCCTTGAATGCAGCATTTTATTGGGCAAATAATTATATCTGATAACTTCTGTGGATATCCCAAAATATCCTTCCTTCTTTCCTTCCTTCCTTCTTTCCTTCCTTCCTCCCTGCCTTCTTTCTTCCCTTCCTTTTTTCCTTTCTCCCTCCCTCGTTCCTTATTTCCTCCGTCCTTCCTTCCTTTCCTTACTTCCATCTGTCCTTCCTTCTCTCCTCCCTTCCTTCCTTCTTTCCTTCCTCCGTCCTTCCTTCCTTCCTTTTCCTTACTTCCGTCTGTCCTTCCTTCCTCCCTCCTTCTCTCCTCCCTTCCTTCTTTCCTTCCTCCATCCCCCTTTCTTCTCCCTTCCTTCCTTCTTTCTTCCCTTCCTCCCTCCCTCCTTCTCTCTTTCTTTCCTCCCCCCTACCTTCCTTCCTTCCTTCTTTCCTCCATCCTTCCTTCCTTTCCTTCCTCTATCCTTCCTTCCTCCCTCCCTTCCTCCCTCCCTCCCTCCCTTCCTTCCTCCCTCCCTCCCTCCCTCCCTTCTTTCCTCCATCCTTCCTTCCTTCCTTCCCTCCTTTCCTTCCTCTATCCTTCCTTCCTTCCTTCCTCCCTCCCTTCCTTCCTCCCTTCCTTCCTTCCTTCCTTCCTTCCTTCCTTTCAATGAGTGTCCTATAAAGGGTTAAAAGCAGTTATATTGTTGGTTGTAGCTGAGTTACAGATAACACTGAATATCTGCCTGGTATTCACTTCAGTTCAATACAAGTTTATTCATCAAGGGCATTTTTCTACAGTAGCTCAATAGATGGACACACACACACACACAGACACACACACACAGACACACACACAGACACACACACACACACACACACACACACACACACACACACACACACATAAAGTACTGTGACAAAGCTAAAAACTGTAAGCGAGGGTAAAAGTACAAGGTAACGACTGAATTTAAAGTCCCTGAACACTAGAAGTTTCAAATTTTAAGTATTTTATTTATCATCAGATTATATCAGATTAAAAACAAATTCTTTGCTATTATTTAATTCCAGTTTCATAACAGACTGGATGTTATTGTTTTATAAGAGGCCTGTCACTACTGATTAAAATCTTGCAGAAAGAAATAAATCAAGTTAAATAATTAAAACTTTGGGATTTAGGAGATAACAGTGTGTTCATTTAGGATCCCATTTAGGCTTCACAAACTGTGTTTCAAGATTTCTGTGTTCAGGATTTAGTGATTAGCATAAACCCGCCCCTGCTGCTGTAGAGGTAATAAATACATTCAGCACACACTACTACTACTACAGTCTACAGTTAGCCAGTTAGCTGAGTTAGCTGCCGAGTCAGTAGCTGAGTTAGCCGCCGAGCTAGCAGCCGAGTTAGCAGCAGAAAGCTCTCAGAAGTAGCGTCCATGTTTCTGGTAGAGGTGGTGACTTTGATTGACAGGTGACACTTGGTAGGGGGCGGGGCTTCAGTGTTTGGGAGCAGAGAAAGAGGCTGATTTTTACACAACTTTGAAGCCTAATTTCATATATTTGGCGATTTTTTTTAATCATTCAAATTTGGCAGGGTGGTTAACAACACACTTTTCTGTGGTATGTCAAACTCAGAACACATATTTATTCTTACTTTACACGGACTTTAAACCAATGCAATGCTACATTTTGGATGATTTTTTTCCACCTGCTGAAATATTATCAATATAATATAATATGTTAATATTAATCTCCAGGTATCTGCATAATCATTATTTCACTATTATACTAAAACATGATGGTTAGTTAACAGGAAATAGAGATAAAGGAGGAAATATTCAACTTTAGACTAGTGTGTGTGTGTGTGTGTGTGTGTGTGTGTGTGTGTGTGTGTGTGTGTGTGTGTGTTATTGACAACAAAGAGGTGTGTGTGTGTAAGCGAGAGAATAAGTGAGAACGTAAATACAACTGAATGCCCTTGATAAATTGTGTGTGTCTGTGTGTGTGCGTCTCTGTGTGCATGTGTGTGTGCATGTGTGTGTGTGTGTGCGTGTGTGTATATGTGTGTGCATGTGTGCGTGTCTCTGTGTGTGTGTGCGTGTGTCTGTGTGTCTCTCTGTGTCTCTCTCTCTCTCTGTGTGTGTGTATGTGTGTGCGTGTCTCTGTGTGTCTCTGTGTGCATGTGTGTGTGTCTCTCTCTCTGTGTGTGTCTCTCTGTGTGTGTGTGTGTCTCTGTCTGTGTGTGTGTGTCTGTGTGTGTGTCTCTGTGTGTGTGTGTGTCTGTGTGTGTCTCTGTCTGTGTGTGTGTGTGTCTCTCTCTGTGTGTGTGTGTGTGTCTCTCTCTGTGTGTGTGTGTGTCTGTGTGTGTCTCTGTGTGTGTGTGTGTGTGTGTGTGTCTCTCTGTGTGTGTGTCTGTGTCTGTGTGTGAGTGTGTGTGTGTCTCTGTGTGTGTGTGTCTCTCTGTGTGTGTGTGTGTGTGTGTGTGAGTGTGTGTGTGTCTCTGTGTATGTCTGTGTGTGTGTGTCTCTCTGTGTGTGTGTGTGTGTGATTACTATTCTCCTGCGCTGCTCAAACATCAGCTCCTCATTACTCCTCGCTGACCTGAACCGTTTTAATTTCGCAGCTGAAGTTTTAATTTCAAACTTTCTGATCTCGAGTAGCTCCTGAATGAATTCACAGGAGACTTACTCCTCCTCTTCCTCCTCCTCCTCTTCCTCCTCCTCTTCCTCTTTCTTTTATTTTTTTTTATAAAGAAGGTAAAAGCTGCATGATTTAAAGCCAAAAACCAAACTTGTCTTATCAGATTAAAAGCACACAGCAGAGACAACGGTCCCAAACTCCCTAATTAAGATGCAGCAGATTAATCAATCTCTGAGCAGCAGAAATGTTTGCTGAGGTTAAACCTAGAAGAAGAAGAAGAAGAAGAAGAAGAAGAAGAAGAAGAAGAAAGAGAAAAGCTGGACTCAACTCCTCTCTGACAGAAACTAGCAGATATCTCAGAGGATTTGGAGATAATGAAGTCCAAATTAAAATGTTTAGAACTGAATTTGTGCAAAGTTTGTGACTTTAGAAGAAGACAAAAAGTCTCATGTTTGTTAAATCCTCCTGTTGTCCTCAAGTCAAGGAAGGGAGGAAGGAAGGAAAGGAGGAAGGAAGGAAGGAAGGGAGGGAAGGAAGGAGAGGGGGGAAAGGAAAGAAAGGAAGGGAAGGCAGAGGAAATAAGGAAGGAAGGAAGGTAGGAGGGAAGGAAGGAAGAAGGAAGGAAAGGAAAGAGGAAAGAAAAGACGGAAGGGAAGACAGAGGAAATAAGGAAGGACGGAAGGTAGGAGGGAGGGAGGGAGAAAGGAAAAGATGAAAGGAGGAAGGAAGGAAAGAAGGATAGAGGAAAGAAGGAAGGAAGTAGGAGGGAGGGATGGAGAAAGGAAAAGAGGAAGGGAGGAAGGAAAGAAGGAAGGAAAGAAGGACAGAGGAAATAAGGAAGGAAGGAATGGAGGAAGGAAAGGAGTAAAGAGGGAGGAAAGAAGGATGGAAGAGAGGAAGGGAGGAAGGAAGGAAAGGAGTAAAAAGGAAGGAAGAAAGGAAAGGAGTAAAGAGGGATTAAAGAAGGAAAGGAGGAAAGAGGGAGGAAGGAAGGAAGGAGAGAAGGAAAGGAGTAAAGAGATAGGAAGGATAGGAAGGAAGGAAGGAAAGGAGGAAAAAAATTCTGCCTCCAACTCAAATGAGGAGCATAAATATAGATTAAAGTAGCAGCTCGCAGGACTCAGACTCTGAATTGGATTCGGCTTCTCAAACTTGACATAAAGTGGTTATAATCAATATTTGTTCATTATAATAATATATGAGCTGTCAGGGTAATGTAATGCAGCTTTAAGGAGCTTTATAGTTGAGTTTCAGCTCAAGGAAGGAAGGAAGGAAGGAAGGAGGGAAGGAAGGGAGAAAAAGGGAAGAAGGAATGAAGGACAGATGGAAGGGAGGAAGGAAGGAAGGAGGGAAGAAAGGGAGGAAGGAAGGAAGGAAGGGAAGGAAGGAAGCGAAGCAAGGAAGAAGGGAGAAAAGGGAGGAAGGAAGGAAGGAAGGGAAGAAGGAAGGAAGGGAAGAAGGAAGGAAGGAAGGAAGGAAGGAAGGAAGGAAGGAAGGAAGGAAGGGAAGAGGAAGGAAAGGAAGGAAAGAGGGAAGGAAGGAAGAAAGGGAGGAAGGAAGGAAGAAAGAGAAGAAGGAAGAAAGGGAGGAAGGAAGGAAGGGAAGAAGGAAGGAAGGAAGGAAGGAAGGAAATAAGGAAGGAAGGACAGGAGGATGGAAGGAAGGAAGGACAGATGGAAGGAAGGAAGGAAGGAAGGAAGAAAGGAAGGAAGGAAGGAAGGAAAGACGGAAGGAAGGAAGAAAGGAAGGAAGGGAGGAGGAAAGAAGAAAGGAAGGAAGAGGGGAAGGAAGGAAGGAAGGAAGGAAGGAAGGAAGGACAAGAAGGAAGGAAGAAAGGAGGGAAGAAAGGGAGGGAGGAAGGAAAGAAGGAAGGAAGGAAGGAAGGAAAGAAGAAAGGAAGGAGTGAGGAAGGAAGGAAGAAAGGGAAGAAGGAAGGAAGGAAAGAAGAAGGAAGGAAGGAAGGACAGAAAGAAGGATAGATGGAAGGAGGGAAGAAAGGGAAGAAGTAAGGAAGGAAGGAAGAAAAGAGGGAGGAAGGAAGGAAGGAAGGAAGGAAATATGGAAGGAAGGAAGGAAGGATGGAAAGAAGGAGAAGTCCAACTAACAGCTCTAGAAGAAACCAGACGGATATAAAAAGAACAAATGAAACTGTAAACAGCTCCAGACGTTATAAATGATTTACATAACTTTAATAAATACATGTTTCTGACCTGATTGTAATCATGGTTCAACCTTTACGTCTGAAGATCAACAATCACTACAATCTACATACACAACACATTTAAGGAGGGAAGGAAGGCAGGACAGATGGAAGGAAGGAGGGAAGGAAGGAAGAAAAGGAGGAAGGAAATATGGAAGGAAGGAAGACTGACAGAAGGAAGGATGGACAGATGGAAGGAGGGAAGGAAGGAAGAAAGGGAGGAGGGAAATATGGAAGGAAGGAAGGAAGGCAGGAAGGAAGGAGGGAAGGAAGGAAGAAAGGGAGGAGGGAAATATGGAAGGAAGGAAGGACGGACAGAAGGGGAGGGAGCAAAGTAGGAAGGAAGGAAATATGGAAGGAAGGAAGGACGGACAGAAGGAAGGATGGACAGATGGAAGGAAGGAAGGAAGGATGGAAGGAAGGCGAGAAGGAAGGAAGGAAGGAAGGAAGGAAGGACGGACAGAAGGAAAAAAGGAAAGATGGAAGGAAGGAAGGAAGAAAGGGAGGAAGGAAATATGGAAGGAAGGAAGGAAGGATGGACAGATGGAAGGAAGGAAGGACGGACAGAAGGAAGGAAGGAAGGAAGGAAGGAAGGACGGAAGGACGGACAGAAGGAAGGAAGGAAGGAAGGAAGGAAGGACGGAAGGACGGACAGAAGAAAGGAAGGAAGGAAGGGAGGAAGGAAGGAAGGAAGGAAGGAAGGACGGACAGAAGGAAGGAAGGAAAGGAAGGAAGGAAGGAAAGATATCTTCATACCTGCTGCGTCTTCTTGCAGCTGAGGTTCGGCGGCTCAAAGTGCTCGATCTGAACACACTTCTGATTGGGCGACCAGAGCCAGGTGTTATCCTCCGACGAGCGGCTGCACTCCTGCTTCCTGGTGCACCTGTGAGACAAGCAACCGGTGATGACATCATTCACACAAGCAGCCGGTGATGACGTCATTCACACAAGCAGCCGGCGATGACATCATTCACACAAGCAGCCGGCGATGACATCATTCATCACAAGCAGCCGGCGATGACATCATTCACACAAGCAGCCGGCGATGACATCATTCACACAAGCAGCCGGCGATGACATCATTCACACAAGCAGCCGGCGATGACATCATTCATCACATTTTACATTTACATTACAATTATTACAATTCAATTTTCTAATATTAATATTTATAAAACTTCTACTTAAAGGTGCAGTGTGCAGACAGGGCTTCCTTCTTTCCTCCTTTCTGCCACCCTTCCTTCCTTCCTTTCATTCCTCCCTTGCTTTCTTTCCCCCTTCCTTCCTCCCTCTCTCCCTCCTTTCCTTCCTTCTTCCTCCCCTTTCCTTCCTTCTTCGTTTCTTCCTCCCTACCTTCCTCCTTTCCTTCCTTCTTCCTCCCTCCCTCCCTTCCTTCCTTCCTCCCTCTCTCCCTCCCTCCCTCCTTCCCTTCCTTCCTTCTTTCCTCCCTCCCTCCTTCACTTCCTTCTTCCTTCCCTTCCTTCCTTCCTCCTCCCTCCCTT
>NC_070600.1:22121411-22131411 GCF_027409825.1 Scomber japonicus | reverse complement strand
AATCAGGCAATATATCGATAATAAAACCCTTTTTTTTTAAGAAGTTTCTTTTCATTCACTTTTCTTTCTTTTTTTTGATTGATTTTAAAATGTTTACTTTTGATACACAAAGCATTTCACTGTCCTTTTTTTTTTATTATTCCAAGGCTATGTCGCTGCCTCTAAACACACTAACAGTAAAAGGACATTTCCTATTATTCACATCCATCGAGACTTCAAGGTGATGAACCTCGAGACATAAAAAACATCTGAGTGGACATAAAGACTTTTACAGATGCAGGTGATGAAAGATGAAAAAAAAAACAGAAGTAAACAAGATAAGAAAAAAGCTTAAACCTCCCGTCTGTGTCAGTGAAGAGTGAGTTTTTACCTCTCCGTTGGCGAAGCCCAGGAACGCCACAGCATGCCCCATTTCCACGGCAACGGCGACGGCAGTCATCACACCTTTGCGTTCAATCGGGGAATCAGCGGTTAAGGCGAACTCAGCTTTGCTGGCAAGAGGCGACGGCAGAAACTCTTCTCCGCACGGGTAATTGACGTTCATGTCAGGCTGACGGAGGGAGGAGAGAATAAAGTGATGAGTAAAACATTCATATTATTGACTCAATATTTGTTCTCTATCGCAGGTTTTCTTACCGGTTTATCGGTGCACAGGTCCTCAGACTTGGTGGAGTAAGGCATGTAGACGGCCGTCCTCTGGTTAATGAGGCCGTGATGGCTGTAGCACGCTCCTATTATATCCAAGAGCGCCTTGTTTATATAGCTCAGAGGATACATGCCTACGAACAGGAGCAGAAATACAGTACATGATGTATTTTTTTGAGTACTTTGCACAACGTCGCTCAGAGACTAAAGCCTGATATATGAGTCGGAACAACGGCGTAGCTACGTGTAGCCCTCTGCGTCGACGCAGACCCTTACACCGTAGCCTGACGTGCAACCATAGACTGTATAAAAGAAATGGATGTAACATCCGTGACATCACCCATTGGTTTGTGGACTGCTGCTCGGAAGCCAATAGTTTCTAATCTGGGCAGCGCCATCTTGAAAATTTCAGGTGCATGTTGGGAAAAATAAAAACATGGATTCTACTTATATGGGCATGAGGCGGGGCCATGGGCGGAGCTGGGAGGTTGCTATGGTTGCGAGGGCTGGATCTCGAGGACATTGGTCAATCAACCTGTCAATCAGGACGTAGCCACGCCCTAATGCATACCCTGCTTTATCGTCAAATATAAAATCAGGGAGGCCAAAATGTCCCAAATGAACATCATACTGCATTGAAGAAGGCTTTAAACTAGCGATTGAGACCATAAACACATTTTGAAAACGTTTACTGAGGTTAGAAATCAAGTGAGAAGTTGGTGAATTCTCCATTGACTTGTATAGAGACGGTCGCCCCCTGGTGGCCTTTTGATAGAATGCAGTTCTAAGTTACTTCCACGTTGGCCTCATTTCAAAATCAATCACTTATTCCTTCAAACATGATCTAACTCTCTGCAAAATTTCATTAACATTTTTCTGAGACATTCTGTCAACGGACAAACCTCAGCCAACATAATTATGACACCTACACATGGATGAATTGGTTGGATCTTCATCAGACGTGAAGGTGACAAACAGCACCTTGTCCGTGGCTTTAACTGGTCCGTACTGGCTTGAGTTGGTCATAATCTCGGCCAAAATCTCCCCTGGAGCTGATACATAAGCAGCCTGGAGAGGAAAGAGGAAAGAAGGTCAAATATCCACTTAAAATATGCATTTAGCCGATGCATCGGAGGTGAAGGGAGAGCGAAGGACTCTTAAAATTGAAGCTATTTCAAGTTCAACAGCACATTAAATCCAATTTCTCACAGGTCAAGATCGAGGCATTATGAAAAAAACTCATGCATACGTAAAATGTCTAAATGTGTTTTTCCGAGTCGCTGCTGCCCCCTTTTTATTAAAAACGCTGACTGCGGCTAAAGAGTGCGTTATCATTACCTGAACTTTGTTGTACTTGTTAGTCGCGCTACAGTTGAGCTGCAGCTCGGTGTAAGAGAAATAACTCGAGTCTTTCTCGCAAATCCTGGAGATAAAGGTGAAGTTCTTGTTGTCCTGAACGCCGAGCGTTCGCGAGAACACGAAGTAGACGAAGCCGTCGTTCTTGAAGGCGAAGCGGAAGTCGTGGAGGTAGCGCAGGACGAACGGGTTAGCCTGGACGGCGGAGGCTTCGATGATGTTGTCGAAAATGACCCAGTCGCCGGAATCCTCCAGGATGCGGGTGGAGATCAGCTTGGTGCTGTCATGGCTGCCGTATCCTTTACCAACCTAGAAGGAAAGAGACGAGAAAAGGTGAGAAAAGACTTTTAAAAGCGTTCCTTACAGTTCCTTAGGGATAAAAATGTCCCAAAAAAAGGTTTTAGACATAATGCTATAAATACAGACTTGTAAGACAGTAAAAAATGATCTAATTGTGTCTGCACATACACACATTTATGTACACACACCAACACACACACACATACATTTTTTAATACACACATACACACCACACTCCGACCCCCACACCAACACATCCAGGTCACTTTGGTCTGCTGTGCTTCATAAAACAGGACGAGCAGGACTGAGGAATTTATACTTGTATTTATAAAAGGTTTTAATGGGGATCAAAGTCACCACTTACCTCTACCAGAAACATGGACGCTATGTCTGACACCTTTCTGCTGCTAACTCAGCTGCTAGCTTGGCGGATAACTCAGCGGCTAACTCAGCTGCTAGCTCGGTGGCTAACTCAGCTGCTAGCTCGGCGCTAACTCGGCTGCTAACTCGGCTGCTAACTCGGTGACTAACTCAGCTGCTAACTCGGCAGTTAGCTCAGCTGCTAGCTCGGCAGTTAACTCGGCGGCTAACTCAGCTGCTAACTGGCTGTAGATGTAGACTGTAGTAGTAGTAGTGTGTGCTGAATGTATTTATACCTCTGCAGCAGCAGGGGCGGGTTTATGCTAATCACCGCTGCGTAATCCTGAACAGAGAAATCTTCAAAAACAGTTTGTGAAGCCTAGCTCCACAATTCAAATCTAAATGGTTGAAATGCTTTTTACACCTTTTTTTAGATATAGAAAAAAGTTTATTAAAAGTTGAAACTTTTAATAAAAGTTTATCTACATTTATAACCTATTTAATATGTTTAGAAGAAAACATCTGAATTCACTTTACACGGTCTTTAACTTCATGTGTCTTGAACGTGTGTTTTTCTCCTCACCACGAACACGGTGTAGTTTCTATGTTCCTTGGTTATTAAGTGTGACATCACTCCCACCACGGAGACGCCCTCCTCGGCGCTCGCCACGTACGACTTCTCTCCTTTGGTGTCGCTGAAGTACAGCAGATCCTCCACTTTGCTCAGGTTCCTCAGCGAGCAGAGGCCTCTGAAGAGGCTGCCGCACTCCACCAGCCTGTCTGTGGCGCCGTGGACCAGGAGCAGCTTGTTGTGGTTGTCGGTTTCCACGGCTTCCTCGCAGGCGTCAGTGACGGGCGGGGTGCACTGCCGGTGGTCCCGTTTGGGGCCCGTTTCGGTGCGTGACTCCTCCTCCAGGTTAGCGTCCAGCTGGTAGAGAGTGTTGACGGCGCCGACGTACAGCCGGCCCGTATGAGGATCCGCCACCACGTTGTTGATCAGAGTGTTGGAGGCGAACTCTACGTTTTTACTTTGGGAAGGGCTCAGATAAACTGTTACCACGGCGACCAGGAAGGGCCACGCCCACCGCCGCTCCATCGTGTCTGGTGGAAGAAGAAGAAGAGAGAAAGAAAACAGTTAATTTACTGTTATTTAATAGTTTAAACAGCGAAAAGCACACGTGAGCCTGCAATCATCTATTTAATTAATTTAATTAAAGAGTCCTGACACCCTCCAAAAACCCATTAAAACAAATAACTGATCATTTGAGGCTGATCCCAACATTTACTAAAATTTTGATGTGATACACTCGGCTCAACAGAACGAGACGATATATAATATTTGAACACTATTTTTTTTTTTAACAGAAAACCTCAATGACGAAATATAAGAATGGAAAAATAGTTTCTTCATCACGAAATGCAAAACAAGGCAGGTGCATTTTGAATTTGATGTTTTAACTAATCATCTTGTAATTAATGTCACTGCAGTTCAGATAGAGAGAGAGAGAGATAGACAGACAGATGGATAGATAGATAGATAGATAGAGTGAGTCGATAGGTAGGTTATTAGGTAGGTAGGTAGTGAGAGAGAGAGAGAGAGAGAGAGAAAGAGAAAGATAGATAGATAGATAGAGAGAGAGAGAGAGCGAGAGAGCGAGAGAGAGATAGATAGATAGATAGAAAGAGAGAGAGAAAGAGAGAAAGAGAGAGAGAGAGAGAGAGAGAGATAGATGGATGGATAGATAGACAGATAGATAGATAGAGATATAGATAGATGATGGATAGAGTGAGTAGATAGATGGATGGATGGATGGATAGATAGAGAGAGAGAGAGAGAGAGAGAGAGAGAGAGAGAGAGAGAGAGAGAGAGAGAGAGAGAGAGAGAGAGAGAGAGAGAGAAAGAGAGAGAGAGATAGATAGATAGATAGATAGATAGACAGATAGACAGATAGGGGTAATTCAGATCAAGTTTATGTTGCAACGAATTGATTTAAATATAAACAGTTCGACTTTGCACGTAAACACGAGGACAATTTGAAAAAGTCGTCCTCGATTTAAAATTCAATAACAGGCCCTCGGTAAACCGTTTAGCCAAACATGTTTTTACCGACAAAAACAATCCCTGACAGTAAAACCCACTGAACCTGAATTCAAGAGACAAAGACAGTCACAGTCGCTTGTCCTCAACACAAAGCGGACTTTCAGGACTGTGACATTGTAACTGAAGGGGCTTCGCACCAACAGCCGCAGCCGTCGCCGCAGCAGCAGCAGGAACTCAAGGAGAAACGAATGAACGCTGAGAGCAAAGAGAGACGAAGAATAATGAGGAGCTTCTCATTAAACCCAGAACATCCCTTAGTGGAGGAAAAAAAAAAACTAGGGACAAGTGAGGAGGAGGAGGAGGAGGAGGAGGAGGAGGAGGAGGGGGAGGAGGGGGAGGAGGGGGAGAAGGTGGAGGAGGGGGAGAAGGTGGAGGTGGAGGAGGAGGAGGAGGAGGAGGAGGGGGAGGAGGAGGGGAAGGAGGAGGAGGAGGGGAAGGAGGAGGGGAAGAGGGGGAGGAGGGGAGGAGGAGGAGGACGAGGAGGAGGAGGGGAAGGAGGGGGAGAAGGAGGGGGAGGAGGAGGAGGGGAAGGAGGGGGAGAAGGTGGAGGAGGAGGAGGAGGAGGAGGAGGAGGGGGAGAAGGTGGACGAGGAGGAGGAGGGGGAGAAGGTGGAGGAGGAGGGGGAGAAGGTGGACGAGGAGGAGGAGGAGGAGGAGGGGAGAAGGTGGAGGAGGAGGAGGAGGGGGAGAAGGTGGAGAGGAGGAGGAGGGGAGAAGAGTGGAGGAGGAGGAGAGGAGAAGGTGGAGGAGGGGGAGAAGGTGGAGGAGGAGGAGGGGGAGGGGAGAAGGTGGAGGAGGGGAAGGAGGAGGAGGAGGAGGAGGACGAGGAGGAGGAGGGGGAGAAGGTGGAGGAGGAGGAGGAGGAGGAGGAGGGGGAGAAGGTGGAGGAGGAGGGGGAGAAGGTGGAGGAGAAGGTGGAGGAGGGGGAGGAGGAGGAGGGAGAGGAGGGGGAGAAGAGAAGGTGGAGGGAGGAGGGGGAAAAGGTGGAGGAGGGGGAGAAGGTGGAGGAGGAGGGGGAGGAGGAGGAGGAGGAGGAGGAGGGGGAGAAGGTGGAGGAGGAGGAAAAGAGGAGGAGAAGGTGGAGGAGGAGGAGGAGGGGGGAGAAGGTGGAGGAGGACGAGGAGGAGGAGGGAAGGAGGGGAAGGAGGAGGAGGACGAGGAGGACGAGGAGGAGGAGGATGAGGAGGAGGAGGACGAGGAGGAGGAGGAGGAGGAGGGGGAGAAGGTGGAGGAGGAGGAGGGGGAGAAGTGAGGAGGAGGAGGAGGTGGAGGAGGAGGGGGAGAAGGTGGAGGAGGAGGGGAGAAGGTGAGGGAGGAGGAGGGGGAGAAGGTGGAGGAGGAGGAGGAGGAGGGGGAGGAGGTGGGGGAGGGGGAGAAGGTGGTGGAGGAGGAGAAGGTGGAGGAGGGGGAGAAGGGGGAGGAGGGGAAGGAGGAGGAGGACGAGGAGGAGGAGGGGGAGAAGGGGAAGGACGAGGAGGACGAGGAGGAGGAGGAGGGGGAGAAGGTGGAGGAGGGGGAGGAGGAGGAGGGAAGAGGAGGAGGAGGAGGAGAAGGTGGAGGAGGAGGAGGAGAAGGAGAAGGTGGAGGAGGAGGAGGAGGGGGAGAAAGTGGAGGAGGAGGAGGAGGGGGAGAAGGTGGAGGAGGAGGAGGAGGGGGAGAAGGTGGAGGAGGAGGAGGAGGAGGAGGGGGAGAAGGTGGAGGAGGGGGAGAAGTGGAGGAGGAGGAGGAGGAGGAGGACGAGGAGGAGGGGAAGGAGGAGGAGGGGAAGGAGGAGGGGGAAAAGGTGGAGGAGGGGGAGAAGGTGGAGGAGGAGGAGGAGGGGGAGAAGGTGGAGGAGGAGGAGAAGGTGGGAGAGGAGGGGGAGAAGGTGGAGAGGGGAGGGAGGGGGGAGAAGGTGTAGGACGAGGAGGGGGAGAAGGTGGAGGAGGAGGAGGAGAAGGATGGAGGAGGAGGAGGAGGGGGAGAAGGTGGAGGAGGAGGAGGAGGGGGAGAGGGCGAAGGTGGAGGAGGGGAAGGACGAGGAGGAGGGGAAGGAGGGGAGAGAAGGTGGAGGAGGAGGAGGAGGAGGAGGGGGAGAAGGTGGTGGAGGAGGAGGAGGAGGAGGAGGAGGAGAAGGTGGAGGATGAGGAGGAGGGGGAAGGAGGAGGAGGAGGAGGAGGAGGGGGAGGAGCGTGGGAGGTAACGGCCTCAAAGTAAGAGTTTCTTAGCTAGATTAGATTAGCAAAGACAAAAGGAAAAAGAAAAGTGTGTGTGTGTGTGTGTGTGTGTGTGTGTGTGTGTGAAAAGGGAGAGAGAGAGAGACTGAGTGTAGCAATTATCGTTGTCTGACATACTGAGTTTCTCCTTCCATTAGTCCTGGATGGGTGTGTTTTATTATAGCTGTGGCCTGTGGCTGTAAAACCAAGGCTCCAGTGTTGGGTAACATCACCGCTCACTGTAATAACTGCACAAACATCCCTCCTGCTCTAATCTCACGTCGGTTAATAGGCGCTACAAACATCCAGGTCATTCTCACGCCTGATCCTGATAAAGTGGAAAATATTCATAGAAGTGTTTTCCATCCAGGCGGGGAGTTCCTGTCCTCTGAAATGAGGCCAACAGGAAGTAACTGTAGAGCTGCATTCTATCAAAAGGCCACCAGGGGGCGACCGTCTCTATACAAGTCAATGGAGAATTCACCAACTTCTCACTTGATTTCTAACCTCAGTAAACGTTTTCAAAATGTGTTTATGGTCTCAATCGCTAGTTTAAAGCCTTCTTCAATGCAGTATGATGTTCATTTGGGACATTTTGGCCTCCCTGATTTTATATGTGATGATAAAGCAGGGTATGCATTAGGGGCGTGGCTACGTCCTGATTGACAGGTTGATTGACCAATGTCCTTGAGATCCAGCCCTCGCAACCAATCGCAGCGTCCCCGCTCCGCCGTTGGTCCCGCCCATACGTCGTACATGACTCCCGCCCGTCTGCCCATGCCATATAAGTAGAATCCGTGTTTTTATTTTTCCCAGCATGCACCTGAAATTTCAAGATGGCGCTGCTAGATTCGATTACTATTGGCTTCCGAGCAGCAGACCACAAACCAATGGGTGACGTCACAGATGTTACGTCCATTTCTTTTATACAGTCTATGTTTCCATCGCAGCGGAAGGAAAATAAACTATTTATATATACATCCTCCAAATTAAAAGGGCTTGGTTGCTGAATCACCGTTTTTATAGCGGCAATCAGATAAGTTTCTGATCGGTGGTCAATTGACGAGGTTCCTCCTTCCTCCCTTGTGTTTTCACTCTTTTCCTAAATTGAATTTGCTTCAGTTCACGCTCGTTGCAAAAGGGATTTATTAGTGTGAAAGGACTTATCTCTCTGCCCACCTGCTCGCCTAAATTACCCACCCACAGATATCAGGAGTCAGGTGGTCTTAATGGCTGCAGTGCTGCTGGAACGATGGAGGAAATGTATGCAGACTTTTTTTTATTTTTTGGGTGGTTTAACTTTTTCTTCTTTTTGCATCATGCTTTTTTTTTTATTGTTTCCTTTTTTTTTAAGCAGTGACAAATCAAATGATAATTACCATCACTGTGTAAGTTACATAAAAATATTATGAAAGAGATATTCAAAATGTGGACGTAAAAAGGCATAAGCAGGTAAACCAAGGACAGAAAAAAAAAAAAAATTAATAAATTAAAAAAAAAATATTTATATTAATAAATTATTAAAATAAATAAATAAATAAATAATAAAAAATATATAACATATACACACATCTATATATAAAAAAATAATAATGAATTAATTAAAAAAAATTAAAAAATGTACACATACACACATATAAATGTATATAAAATACTAAAATAAATAAATAAAATTAAATAAAGATAAGTAAATGGTTAGAGAAAAAAAATACATATAGACATGTCTAAATAATAATAATAAAATTATATATAAAAAACTGGAAAGGTCTGTACGTGGTGGTTTAACTTCTGACATTGTGTGAGACTGAAAGTACTGAATTCACAAAAATGACTCACAACACATTCATGCATTTTGTGCTTTTAATCAACTATAATACACATTTCTGGAAATTAAGTCACAAACACACATAAACAAGGAATATTTTTGGTCTAGTCGAATCTATTTTTTGGTAGACTAATCCAAACAAGGGGAAATGGCATAATCACAAACAGATGACTTGTTGCTTTAAAGCGCCTTTCTTCTTATTACTCCCTTCAAGTCAACCATGTTCAGCTTCAGTTGTTCCAAAAAAAGGTCAAAGCTCCTCTCGTCTTATACAGAACAACTTTATGGTTAACCCTTTATAGGACACTCATTGAAAGGAATGGAGGAAGAAGGGAGGGAGGAAGGAAGGAAGGAAGGATGGAAGGAAGGAAGGAAGGAAAGGAAGGAGGAAGGAAGGATGGAAGGACCGAGGAAAGAAGGAAGGAAGGAAGGTAGGGGGAGGAAAGAAAGAGAGAAGGAGGGAGGGAGGAAGGGAAGAAAGAAGGGTTAGGGTTAGGGTTAGGGTTAGGGAAAGAAGAAAGGGGCATGGAGGAAGGAAAGAAGGAAGGGAGGAGAGAAGGAAGGAGGGAGGGAGGGAGGGAGGAAGAACAGATGGAAGGAAGGAAGGAAGGAAGGAAGGAAGGAAGGAGGAAGGAAGGAAAGGAAGGACAGAGGAAAGAAGGAAGGAAGGAAGGTAGGGGGGAGGAAAGAAAGAGAGAAGGAGGGAGGGAGGAAGGGAAGAAAGAAGGAAGGGAAGGAAGAAGAAAGGGGGATGGAGGAAGGAAAGAAGGAAGGGAGGAGAGAAGGAAGGAGGGAGGGAGGGAGGAAGAACAGATGGAAGTAAGGAAAGGAAGGAAGGAAGGATGGAGGAAGGAAAGAAGGAAGGGAGGAGAGAAGGAGGGAGGGAGGAAGGAAAGATGGAAGGAAGGAAAGGAAGGAAGGACGGAGGAAGGAAAGGAAGGAAGGACAGAGGAAAGAAGGAAGGAAGGTAGGGGGGAGGAAAGAAAGAGAAGGAGGGAAGAGGAAGGGAAGAAAGAAGGAAGGAAGGAAGAAGAAAGGGGGATGGAGGAAGGGAAAGAAGGAAGGGAGGAGAGAAGGAAGGAGGGAGGAGGGAGGGAGGAGAACAGATGGAAGTAAGGAAAGGAAGGAAGGAAGGATGGAGGAAGGGAGGAGAGAAAGAGGGAGGGAGGAAGGAAAGATGGAAGGAAAGAAAGGAAGGAAGGACGGAGGAAGGAAAGG